>NW_010393791.1:34988-42553 GCF_000710305.1 Buceros rhinoceros silvestris | reverse complement strand
AGGCGGCCCGCCGGGGCGGTGGGGGTCCCCGGGGGAAGGCCCCAGCCTGCTCGCTCCGGTACTTCAGGAGTACCGGAGTGTTGGAAAGCACAGGAGAAAGGGCTCTAAAACCGCGAGTTGCTGTCGAACAGATGGCTGGAGGATGAGAAAGTCAGTAGGACAGATGTAAATGTTCCTCCATGAGACAAAAATGTTACTTGCAGTAAAAAAATCAAAGTGATGCTTTCGTTCATTCAGCAGAGCGTAAGCGTCCCCTGTGAGGGTAGGGCTCATGCTTGTGCTCAACTGGTACGTCTCAGTTTGTGAGGAGGAGTGAGAGTTCCAGCTCTCAAGGGTGATTTCAACACCATGTGTTGATCTCCTGTGTTCGCGTAACTCCTTGTTGCCTGTTTTGTCCCTAAATAGCTGATAGCTTTACTGCTGAAGGCCAGCCCAGAGTGATTCCTGGGGAGGTGTGAGTAGGCAGTCGGGTGGATGAGGTAGTGCTAGAGCCGAGATCCTCGTGTGAGGACACAATGAAAAGCACAGCTTTTTTGGTAGAAGGGAATTTCATTAGATATCTATTTTTTTAAGGTTTTAATTGTGACAATAATCTCAAGTAGTTCCATATACAGTGTTTTTACATCCACTGAGATGTTTTTCTTTCTGTCTTCTTCCTGACCACCTTTCATCTTTGAATGGCTTTCTGTTTATTTTTCTCCTTAGAACCAGTAGAAGAGTCACTGCTGGAAAAATATGGATTCCCTCAAGCAGGAACAGAGACTAGATGTTACACAAATCACGCGCTGTCTTATGACCAGGCAAAACGGGTGCCTAGATGGGTGATCGAACATATTTCAAAACAGAAGATGCTAGGTATGTAGGTGTTTATTTACTTATATTTGTGGCATCCAGAATGGGCTTTGCTTTTCACGGAAAGTGGACCCAGGAGCAGGCAGGGAGAAAAATCCTATAGTGATCTCTAGGTATGGATTTTTCCACCCATCACAGTCTCACTGGAGGCAGCAGGCCTCTGGGTGGATGTCAGCTTCATGACAGTATTAAGGCTGATGTTGCCAGTGATTTTAAAAAGATCTGTCACTGCAGGTTGGCAGGCCTCTTGAGCAGTCTTCCTCTTGTGGGGACAAGTCTGGTTTTGAACGTACAGTGTCCTGAAGCCTGCAAGACACACTTGGCCCAAGGGCTGAGTGTTCAAGGGGGAAGAGAAGAAAAAGTAGAGCTACCTTGCATGAGAAATTTCTGTTGGAATTTGTGAAAAGGTCTGTGAGCACCACTTCAGTATAGCTGTGTCAGAGCAAACACTCTAGGCTGTGGAGCAGGAAAGCATAACTTACCTCTTTTAAACATGAAAGGAGAGAAGAGGAAACACTGAAAATTTAACTTCCCTCACCCAATTCACATCTGCAAAGTTCACCATTATGCTCAAGCACATAAAAGCTGCTTCCTTAGCTAGTTCTGCAGTCCAGTTTATGTCAGTTTGGGTACTGCCCCATACACGTGAATGCTTGTGGATTCACCACCTTTAGTGGCCAGCTTTTTCTGCAGACCTTAAAGAGATTTGCTCAGAATGGGAAGAAAAGACAAATGTCCATTTGTGAGATAAAAATGGAGCAAAGGCTCTCCACAGTTGTAACCGCCCAGAGCTGGATAGGGCATTACCTACTTGCTGCAGCCATTATTTACTTCGATGCTCTTCTGCTCTATTTTCTGATGTGTGTTATCTAATACTTTCCCCCCCTGCTCTTCATGCAAGATAGAGGCTCAGTGATTTTTTGCTGTCAGTGGTGAATGAAATACGAGAGGTTTACAGTCATTGTAAATTAAGTTTATAGCATTAGTTCAGTTTTTATAAGGCAAATTATTAGTAATGAAGGTAACTGTATAATTGTAATATGTTTTATGAATGCAGGAGCCCTATAAATATATCTTAATAACTGTCTTCAAATTACCTTTCAAAATTAAAAGCGTGATCCTGGAAATATTTATAACCAACCCCTAAGTAGCATCATTGATTCCACTTCTTTCTGAGAAGCAAGCAGTAATTCCAGGCTTACTTTCAAGTGGGCCTTAACAACCGAATTGTTAAAATGTTTTCCAAATGATCAGATACAACTAGCCTGCAAGTGGGAATTAAGCGTCTTGAGACATTCAGCTCTGATTTATGTCCGATAGCTGCTTTAATTGAGATTTGAGGCTGAACTGCTGTTCAGGGAAGGTCACAAAAGCCTTCCATATCCTGGAATTTTGTAAGGATATGATGTAAAAAAAGGTGCATTATTTTTAAGACAGAACTTAAATGTTTAACAAACATGGTGGAAACAAGTCAGCTTAACATATAAAACTGGTTATTGTAGAAATGAGCCCCTTTTATCAAAGCAGTGAGCAGGGAATAAATGAGGATCTATTTTTCCGTTTTTCAAATTTAAGTGATATATTACAGTTTGTCTTAAATATGATTTCTTTAAAAAAGAGTTCTGCTGTTTTGCATGCTGATAAACCTGTCAGTGTGGCTTCCTAAGCAATTGTGTATTGAAGTATCATGTCTCATGCTTTACGAAGAAACAAAGAGAAGCGAGGCTCCTTCCCTCTAGCTGCACTGCATGAAAATGCTCTGCCCACTTCTCTGTTTTGATGTCATCTCCGTGGACATATACGTAAATGGTCAGCAAAGAAGAGGAAATTGCTTACAGGTGCTGGTTTCCAAGAGATGCATTATCCACACACAGGCTCTTCCACCCCTTCCCTTCTTCCCTGTGGTCCTTGCGTATTCCTGGGCTCTTCAGAGGGCTGCCCTGTGGAGAGTGTGCACCCCCTTTTGTTCTCAGTATGGAGCAGAAGGAAGCGTAGGGTGCATATGCACTCTGTGATAGTACTAACATTGCAAAAAAGCCAGAGTGGGGCTAGTTCACGTGTGTGTGTATCACAATCAGATATAGAGGAAAAAATAATTTTTAAAGTTGCCCCTCACGTAGTATTGCAGTAGGAAGTGCTTTGTAAAGGGCCAAGTTGGACGGGAATTCTCTCTGGTATGTACAGGCCCTGATTCATGCTTGAAT
Organism: Buceros rhinoceros silvestris; assembly: GCF_000710305.1. Lineage (NCBI taxonomy): Eukaryota > Metazoa > Chordata > Aves > Bucerotiformes > Bucerotidae > Buceros > Buceros rhinoceros. The sequence continues at coordinate 39,497 of NW_010393791.1, read as the reverse complement.
GAAAAGGGACTATATAATGGTCCTGTGTAATCTGTGAAATTATGCCTTGTGTGACGCCTTGAATTTTATGAAGAAAATTCAGTATGCTGCAGGTACTTCGAATTATGTTGTCATTCGGGGAAAAAATTGTGGACAACAGTGATGATTCTCTAAGCTAGTGATTTCCCAGCTCTTTTGATCCATTGCACAGGCACAGCTGAGTCAGCCCTTGCGCGAGTCTCTGCTGCCTTCCCAGAGGACCTTCCTTAACTATGGATGTTCTTGGGTTCCAGGCCATTCTCTGAGAAAGATGGTGTCTTACTGGAGGTTCTTAGTGCCAGGATAATTCGTCACTGGCCATGATTTCCACCTGGGAAGAAGTCACAGTCTCCCCAGCAAAGGCAACATGAATTTAGGACTGGAGCACAGGTCTTTAAGCTGAATTCTTCTCTTGTATGATCAAGGAGACAAATACTCCGTTTAGATTAATGAGTTGCATCCCTAAGCATGGGTCATTTGGCAAGATGTGACAGAACCAGTTCTTTTGGTCTTCTTGTTCTGGTGGTTTGATGATAACCTGACAATTTAGTGTGTTATTCCTCAGGCAATGCAGACCGAAGGCACTGTAAGTTCAGACCAGATCCTAACATCCCTCTAATGTTTAGCGCTGTCAACGAAGACTACCTTGGGAGTGGATGGTCACGAGGACATATGGCACCAGCGGGAGATAACAAATTTTCAACAGTAGGTTTGTTTTTTTTTTCTTTCTCTTTAATTGGTGTTTTTCAACTAGAAAGGGTCAAAAGACCCTTAAAAGTAATGTGCAGCGTTCCTTTTGCAGTTGGTTTTGAGATTGAGCATGATCTGATTATCGATGCACAGACCTGAACTTGGAGTTGTAAGGTCTGTTCCTGTTCTCATGGTCTGAATCGGGTGCATCCTCTGGTGACGTGCCTCCCTTTATTAAATCACACCTAGATGAGCTTGTTTGCCAGAGATGATGCTGAAGTATATACGAGTACAGTGTTAAGCAGTCTTCTCAACCTCTTCTGTGTCACATTGTCCATCTGTAAAACGAAGATGATAACCTTCACCAAACAAACTTCAAAAGTGTCTTCTGAAACAGAAGACTAAAGGGAGGTGGGGAACAGTGACTTCATTCTGGCCATCAGGTGCTGAGATGTTTAAAGGCTAGATTGGGCAAAGCAAAGATGCTATTAAATACTGTTCTGTATCGGCAAGAGGATGGCCTGGGTGATTTAAAAGGCTTTTTCCTTTCTGGCAATGCGTGTGAGGTAAATTAGAGTCTTCTTTTGCCATAGTTCTTGCAGTCTGTAAAATGTCTTCACCTGCCATTTATTTGAGCTGTAAGAAAAGCATGCCCTAATGCCTTGGCTGATTAACAAAGCAGCCTTGGATTTATTGGATCCTCTTGTGAAATGTGCCTAATGCAGTGATTTGTCAATTAAGAAGCAGTTTCAATTTCTGTTTCTGCCAGGCAGAATAGTATGCAGTGGGGCAAGAGGGGCTCAGCACAATGACATGTGGTGGATGAGAGAAACAGTCATCTTATTTCTACTGGGAGTGTCTTTGTGATGATTTATTTGTGGTATCTGGGGAGTTTTTGCTGGTGAGCTACCTGTCCAGAGCGATCCTGGACCTGAAATGCAGCGAGATGATACAGTCTTTCAAATACAGGATTATAAACATTTAATTTCACAGTTTATTTAGTGCAGGTTGGGTTTGCTTATTATCCTAAGGAGTTCTGTCAGCACCTTCGCTTTGAAGAAGTAGTGTGTGAAAAATATTGGCAAGTACAGGACTGATGAAGATTTTGGGTTAAGATCTTGGAAATTTTTTCTGCTGTGTTTCCTTGCATATGTGTAGTTTTTTAGCACTAGTCCTTCAGTTCAGAGAGGTTTATGACTCTTTCTACAGATAAAATTAAGCAGATATGTAGATGTTTGCCCATTGCAGTCTCATAAATCGTGGCCTCATCATCTGCATGTTACGTATGTGTAAAATATTGATGAATATTTTTAATAAAACCTTTTCTTGTAAGGGAAAGAAGAAGCTACCCATTAAGTAGTCAAATAAATGAAAAGCATGGGTGAAAGCATCCTTCCTATTCAAAAAGAAGAGCATCTAATTGCTTCCAAAGACATTACGAAACTGACACTGGGTGACATAGTAATTCCTGTGCCTCCAGAATTGGACATTCTTGTGCTTTGTTTCTGTCAGGAAAAAAAAAAAAAGTAGATACATTTTGCAGGGTTTGCCCCTCAGGTATGCATCTCTTAATACAAAATAAGTTTTAGATGTTCTGACTTAAGTTTTATCTGACCTTTAATGTTAATAATACTAAGACTAAACTTGAACTGGATTATGATCCAAAAAATTGTAAAATGTGTTTTCAGCTCACAAATTGTTCATGGAAATAATATTATTTTCTTTCTCTATGCAGAGAGCTATGGCCGAAACGTTCTATCTGTCTAACATAGTGCCTCAAAATTATGAAAATAATGCTGGATTTTGGAACAGGTGAGATATTACTTGTAAGTAAACAAGCGAAAAATTAGCAGGCAATGGGGTGGCATAAATCAAAAATGCTATATTTATAAAGTTTCTTCACACTCTAGTATTCTAGAGCTCTCTGTAGACATCATAGGAACTTTCTCTGAAATGGAAGGCAGCTCAGTCCTTGCAGTGCAAGAACAGTATAACGACTACTTTATTCAATCAAACTGTGGAGGACGTTTATTTAGAATAGATAAAATAACTTCTGGCTGATGCCAGTAAAGGTACCAGGCGTAACATTTCTGTCCTTAAGGAAGTTGCAGTAGAAGCAAGAAAAGGGTTTAGATCTTGCTTTAACATGTCTTCCTCAGAAAAAGCGCTTGCTATGTGAGAGTATTCACGTCTCTGTATGTGGACAGTGGTTCACTTTGAATTGGAGAACAGAGCACTCCCCGCTGAGCTGCAACTACTTCAGGTCTTAGGTGTTTCTTCAAGTGCTGACTTCCAAGGAGCAGTCAGGCAGGTTCCCTGGCACTTGTGAGCACTGGCTGGATTGGCTTTGAGGGAAAGTGAGTGGTTGATAATTTTAAACTTTTTTCACGGACGATTTTTATGCTTTCCCTAAGTAGAGAAAAAAAGATTTAAAAAATAGCATTCATCCAGTGCTTCTTGCATGAGACTTACAGGATGCAAAGAGTCAGGAGATTAAAATGCTGAATTTCACAAAGCTCACTCAAGGGAAGGTTAATAAACTTACGTACAGTATTGTCCTAAAAGGCTATCAAAAAATGTGTGCCATCCAACTACACACTGCTTCCCAGTTTTACAGGAATGAATATAAAAGCATGTGAGGTATTCAGTAAGGTTGTACTGTTTTACAGACAAATGCTGTAACAGTTTAAGAGATCTTTTTGTTATTGTTTTAATACCTCAAGTATTTGAGCATAAGATTTCCTCATACCAAAGCTAGGCGTTTGTGCCAGTTCAAGGTTGGAAACCCTCTTTACTTCCCTTGAGCAGCATCTCTGCCTAATCAGGAAATCATGGGGAGTGTTTGAAAATTTCCCTGGCGCTGTCGGCCCCGTGATTTAAACAGCTTTTACCGGTTTCTCCCAACTCCAGCACCATACCCCCATGGTTTAAATAGATGAACAAAGTATTTGTGCCACTTGTTTTGCCAGTCATTTGTTTTGCGATAGATAGTTTTAAAGATACCATGTTTCACATGTGTTCTATCCCTTCCTGACTGCAGTACTTCGTTTCTTTCTCTTTAACGGCTGTTCTTGAATTGTCTCCTGAGGTGCAGGAAGACAATACAGCTTAGTGACTTCAACAATCTGTTGGGTTTTGAAGTGGGGTTCACCCTCCAGCCACGTGTTTTTGCTTCTTTCCCAGCTACAGCTCTGGTACTAGCCTGACTGGCAAGTCAATTCCATTTGCTAGCCCAGTTCAAACTGATTTGCATTTTGTTTTGTGTGGTTATGTTTCTGCCAGATTAGAAAATTGGATCAGCTGGTGAGATGAACGCCAGAGCCAACATGGAAGATGGAGTAGGACTGTTCAGCTGGGGCAGACAAGGGGAGCAGTAGGAAAGGGGAGAGCAGGATTGCATCCTTCAGCAAGCTGTTAGATAGTAAGCTCTTAAACTGGTTCAGTGGTGTGGTCTAACTGCACCTCAGTGTTTATTCCTCATTCGCTGCCCACCAACATGCATGCTTCTTTCTTCCCTGATGTTTAACCAACGTTTCCTGTCTTGTTTTGAGGGCAATTTCATGGTCAGTGTAATCAGATCTCTGTCCCTGCTGCCACCAAAAGCAGTTTGCTGCATAGCAGCATTTATTCCAGTTCTTTCCTTGTGCCAGCTGTTTGTATTGCCATGCTGTGAGACAGCCTGAGGAGCTGAGCTGCTTGGAAGCAGAACTGATGACAGGAGTTAAAAAAATCACTTGTGTTCAATGCTTTGGTCTATCACATGGCAGCTCACTATTACCAAAGAAGGAGGAGCTCATTCCT
>NW_010393791.1:28650-34895 GCF_000710305.1 Buceros rhinoceros silvestris | reverse complement strand
TCCTGCTAATTCTGATCTGTGTGAGCTGGTTTAACTTACTAACCCAGCGCAAAAAAAAAAAAAAAGACTGGTTTTGTGGACAGATGAAGGGTGCTAAAGGTGGCCCAAGGTAGATGTATGAGGAACAAGGGTGAGACAGAGAAGGGGATGCCCCTTTCAAGGCAGCCAGGTTAGCTGGACTCATCTGACTTATGTTCTGGTGTGTTTGTCCATGTGAGTGAAGTGCAGCTTTAGTGAGAGACCATTGGGCACTCACTGTGTGTGATTTCTGTAACACTTGGGGTGTTAGATTAAAGACAGGCTATCATCTTCTCTTTGATGTAAAGTAGGCGTGATCCAGAAACCTTATTTGGAGAAATACTTGATGCTGTAAACTGAATCGGTGAGTTTAAAAAGGAAAAGTAACGATACTATTTCTGGACTTACTACTTTGTTTCTAAACAGTTTTATGTGGAAAACTCCTAAGTAGACTTAGTAGGAATGGTATGTGGAAACTTTCCTGAGGACTTTGAGCTGCAGAAAGAGCTGTCTGTGGCAGGACGTTAATTCTTTGGGGAGGAACATACTAATCCAGTAATGAGGTAAAACCTTTTGAAGTAGGAACACCACAACCTGCCATTTAGAGTATTTTTCTAATTCCAGTGAACATCAGCTGTATCTGTCTAGTGTCAAGTGTGGGAATAAGTAGAGAACTCAGATTTTTGGGACAGGTGGGAAAGCCACAGAAACCATTTTCTAATGTGTGCAATAACACATGCCTGTGTATACATCCTGGGACTAGTGGGAAGTATGACTTGGGCCTGCATGTTACCTTCTTTGGCTTGCGAGTCAGTCACACGAATTTGGAAAAACGCTCGCAAACAGTCTGTAGTTTTATCTTGTCCCTCATGGTGTGTTTCAAAGATTGTCATATTAAGTTTTCCCAGCTGACTTTACCCCATCTGATAAATATGTTCTAGAATGGAAATGTATTGTCGAGAATTGACCGAGAGATTTGAGGACGTTTGGGTGGTTTCTGGACCTCTGACCTTGCCTCAAACAAATGATGATGGAAAGAAGAGTGTTACTTATCAGGTATGTATATATGTTGCTGGGTTAACAGTGCAATGGTAATACTTCACTTACTCATTTAAAATTGATACCGTAACTTGATAAAACAAAGTTAAGCATCCTAGTACATGCAAAATATACAAAATGTCCAAAACTAGTTGGGACAGTATCAGTAGAGATGTTATATCTTGCCTACACATGAAAAAGTATAATTTTTAAATAATTTATTTTATTTACAAAGCAAGATCTAGTAAACGTTTGTTCACAGCAGTAAAACTGTTTTCGGACTTCTGTAATACATGACAATATCTAAGCAGAGAGTTGGTGGGTTTTTGCTGATGTCTAGTCATCTGTGCAATCATTTATTGATACGTTTTAGAAACAGTGCAATACAGAGGTAGTATGGGTTCCTCAAAACTGTGCAGGGTGCTGGAATGCCTGTGCTCCACTAATTTCAAAAGCAGTTGTCAGCATCACTTGGATGAGGCCTTGCAGCCGAGATTCTGAGCGTAGCAAAGTCAATGGAAAGACTTCATTCAAATTTAGTGGGTTTTAGCTGGATGTGCTGTACTCACTGGTCCATGGTATCGATACACCCCTTCTTCTGTTGGTGCACCATTTTTATCACCTGCTTGAAATACTCTGAAGATGTAGGACTGATCATACACAGTCTCTAAAAACTGTCACCGATAGTCAGACAGATAGGCAAGGCTGTCAAGTTGGGAGGTGAATTTATTATTGCTTATCCTGGCTTAGTTTTTGTATGCATGTGTTTAGAACCTGTAGGATCTGAGCATAGTAAGGTATTCAAGGGAGGGAGTATTACCTCCTGCCCCTGCTGTAATGAGATATTATTGCTTTTTTCAGCCTCATAATGCAAATAATAAATGCTGTATTTTGTGCCTCTTGAAAAAAACACTTTTCCTTGAAAATAAGTACTTGGATCAACTGCAGCTTCAGCTCTTGACTGTTTCAGCTGTCCAACTAGTTCTCTGAGGAGCAATGACTGAGCTCGCTGTCACAAGCCCCTCTTTCAGAGAGGTATGAGAGACATACAAGAGACGTGTTCAGCTCTCAGTGCTGGCTTGTTTAGCAGTCAAGATTTAGGCACTATTTCTTCAATATGAACACACAGCTGACTTCCCTTTGATTGAACTTGGAACTCATTTGTGATAGAATGTAATTTTCCCTGCTTGCTTTTGCTTTTTAATTCTTTAAAAACTGTCCCTTTTGTCCCCACCCACACATGTCTAACACCTTGTTTGTGATGAAATCACACCTTTGGGTTTGGGTTTGTTTTCCCAGACAGTGGTATATTACGCATATGAAAATGCAGTAAAAATATTTTATCTTTTTTCATGTTTAGAGGCAGTTCCAAACTTCAGTTCTCACTACATCTTTGTGAGGAAGGTGACAGTTCTGTTCATTTTCAAGTGGATAAAGCTGTGGTTAAGGGATATGATGAATGCCACATAAGTTAGTGACAAAGCCAGCTTTAGATGGCAGTGGTTCCTTGCCACCCAAAGGGAGAATGCTGACTTTGCTATTGTCTGTTATACTTTCCTTTCCCTTTAATCCTTTCCCTTGTCTGCCAGCACTGATGGACATCAGATCCTTTCACAAGATACTTAATCACTGAATGTAATAGAAAACTATCCATACTGAAGTTATTATTTGCTTACTGGGCTTGTGTTTTTTACTTCTGTAGAAGGATAGGGCCGCACACAGAAGAGCCCACTGTTACTGGTGACAGCATGAGATATGTCCAAACGCACACAGCTTTGGAGCAGGAGGGAGATGTTCCCTCTCAACAGGCTCGAGCTGGGCACTTGGCGTAGTCTCCTGGAGAATGGTGCCGTAAGAGTTCTCCAGGCTTGCATACAACTTGCTGGAATTTGCCTCCTTGTAGCTGTCAGGATGTTGCATTTATTTTTTAACCCTAAAAATATATATTCATCTTACATAGCAAAGAATTGAAAATGCTGAGCTGACTTGAACATTTTATAACTGGAAATGATTTTCCAGCAAGCAGTGAATCATCTATCAACCTCTTCACTTTAATCTCTCATCGTTTCCTAGTTTCTCTTTAGAGAAAGTGTTTTCGTGGAAGAGAAAGATTACCTTCTCTGAAAAATGATTGTGGCTTTCCATTTTGGTTCTGAAATGTAAATTTTCGTATTGCACAGGTAAAAATAAGAGCAGGCACTGCATCTTACTGCCTTCATTCCAAATAACTTGATACCAGGATATAGCGATGGAATAATAGTGGCACAGAATGTCCACGCTGCTTTGATTATCATATTGTTCTGTTCTTGCCTGTTGCCAAGATGTCTTCATCATCTTTGGATTTGATAACAACTCTGGTCTTTTATGAATGTTATATCAGTTTTAGTCTTAATATAAACTATGAACTGATGTTCAGTGTGAGATCGAAAATGGTGGAATGATGATGTTTGTGTTCTCCATTTGGCCACGTTCATAAATCCTTTACTCAGCTTTCCACAGTGGGAGTCATTACATAAATTGATTTGTATTTAAGGTATGTGTAAGTACAGATAGTGCTGTCTACCGGTGCGAGAAGTAGAATGTCAATTTTTTTGTTTTGTTTTAAATATTAAATAATTTGATTTGAGTCCTCTTTGGCTACACTCCTAAGTGTAAATAAACACAAACTGAGAATTGTTTTGTTATTTTTAAATCTGTTTATGGCATAAGTTCTTGTGCTTGCCATTGAAGTTGTCTTTAGGTGGGGAGAGATTCTTCGGAGTGGAGTAGTCTGGTGTGCTGGGATTTTTGTATTTTGTGGTGGTTTTTTTTTGCCTTCTTACATGAACATACACTTAGAAGAGGGAACACAACCTGTGAAAGCACTGGAGAGAGGTTCCTTTCAAATGGATACTTTGGATAGAATTGCAGTCATTGCTGTTGATTTTGGTAGCCTAACTAAGAGCCGGCAGCTGAATGAGAAGGGAAGGCATCTCTTAGCTGTCCTTTGGAGTGAACTCTGCTGGGTTCAAACAAGTGACTTAGAAATGAAAGGCTTTTAGTTCTCATCGTTTGGGCCTGTAAAGCTGATGTGAGACGGTGTACTTTTTCTTTGTACGTGCTGTTTAAGGAGAAGTGCTCTAGTGTGCACAACAGTGCTGAAACTCACAACCTGTAATCTGGCAATGTGACTGTTCAGGCTGAGCAGCTTTCTAATGTTTTTCTTCTCTGAGTCTAGAACTGTGGAAAAAAGAAAGTACTACAGAAGTACTACAGTGGATGTGTCTGCATTGATTTGTTTCAGATCCTCTCTTCAATCTTAGTTTCCTTGTTTGTGGCTAAAGGAGCGGTGAAATATGTATCCATGGCTTTACAGGCTGCTGTTTTTCTCATCAGACATCAAAAAAGGTTATTTTTAGATCACTATAGAGGAAAAACAGAGCATCAGTCATGGCATCATTCCCAGTTCCTGCTTGGACTCTGGTACCATTTGCTGTTTAATTCCAGAAAGGGAATTAACCTTGAACTCCTTAGATGCCAGTGTTGTTCTGTCTATTGGCTGAACTTGCTGTATCCTCAGATATGTTCTGTCATTTCATCTGTCTCCAGCAGAGGCTTTTATTGCAAAGAATAGAGTGATGACCATGCTTGGTATCTGAAAAACATATTTTGAAAATATAAGTAAAATAGAATGCCAACGGGAGAAATCTGTTCTGTTATTGGAGAGGCAGATGCAGGTTTTTCATCTTTGTCCAGATCAAATCAAAATGACGTTGTCTTGTTTTATACATTACTGTTCTCCAGTGTCTGTCACTGTAGTGATTTTCCTCTGTCAGCAGATTCGGAGTTTGAAATACAAATTTTGCAGTAATTCTGTTGTGTCATGGTCAGTGCTCCACCCTCTTTATTCCCAATGTCTTTGTAGTAAATACTAATTTAAGAAGAATTGGCTGTGGTTGGTGAACGAAAGTACAGTTGAGATAATTTTCCTTCTTTGAGGAAGACATTTTTACGCACTTTCAAGTGCTACATTATGTTGATACTGGAGTCGTGTCTGCTGTTTAATTTCCAAACTTGAATGACTAGACTGGGCCAGAGGTGCACAATAACCATACCAGCAGATACACTTACTTATCGCCTGGTTCTGTGTCAAATAAGACCCAGGGAAACAAATTGCCCCTCTGTAATACAAGATGGTACTTGATGGTTTTCCTCAGTCAGCTTTCAGAAGCAGTGTAGAAGGGAAGGAATCCTTGTTAAAGAAGGAAATAAACCTGGCGACTGTTATTTACTTGCTGGTGGCTCCAAATGGCATCGCGGTTCCACAGGCAACTAATGGATCTAGGTTCATCAAACGTGTCCCGTATAACTTGTGTGCAAATGGCCAGATCTTAGATCAGCTGATGTGAATCACGAGAGCTCCGTCAGCACTAAATTTAGACATGATGTACAAATGAAAATAATAGACACTGTGTTACGATTGGAGGAGAAGAGACACCAAAGGTGCAGGACAGATTTATGGGGTTGCTTTTATTTAGCACCGAAGGTTCTTTGGTTGTAGGAAGGCTGATGATAGGGACTGTAGTGGATTCAGTGTTAAGTAACCTAAATGGATTCTGTGGAAGTAGTAGTCTGACATCAGGTAAATAGAGTGTCATAATGTGTATAGACACCTTCTATTAAAAGAAAAAGGGAGGGGGGTGGAATGTCTCTTTTAATGCCATAACAATGTAGTTAGGCACAGCTCTTTTTTTCTGCCTTCTCTTCCTTTTTTTTTTTTTTTTTAATTTATTTATTTCTTTTTAGGATTGCCAAATGATTTGGCAATACCATCAGACCAGCCATAACAAATTAAATTATCCTGAAGTACATACATTTGCATTTTGGAGTGCTTGGCTGTGCAGTGTTGTTACAGATTGTTACAATTATTTTTATCTGTAGTATTTTCTATTTTCTGTATTGCTAGGTCTGCCTGCACACCCCTCAGTTCTTCTCAATGCCACCTGACAGAGTTTTCTCAAATATTGCAGGAAAAAAACATTATCCACAGAATCAGTGCTGCCTAACACAAAACTGAAAAGAAATGGAGTGAAGGCAGTTAATGCTGTCACAATGATCAAGTAAATAAAATTATATTCATAGCATAAGGAATTTTTTATACTGCCAGAAAGTCTGTTTCTATTCAGAATTTAGTATCAAATTATAACAAA
>NW_010393791.1:14041-28512 GCF_000710305.1 Buceros rhinoceros silvestris | reverse complement strand
GAATGGTACTATATACAGAAAACCATCTGATGGGCCTGGTCAGTATCATGCCTCAAGTTATATCTAAAACAAAACAAATGCTTGTTCAGAGAAGGTTACCCCGGATTTGGGATGGCAGGAGTGATGTCTCTGAATTCTGTCCATCAAGAAATGTGACAGAAGCCTTAGTTGTGTTAGTGCCAGATGCAGATGGAGTGCTGTTACACAGCGAATTGTGTGTATGCTTGTTTTCAGTGAGTTCTGGTTTGTGGTATGGCTTAGTTCTAAACTCTTCATTATACAGAGAGAGTGAAGAAACCATTCCTGGAGCACAGAGGAGATTTCTGGAGCTGTCGTTTTAATGTATTTGATGGTGCCCCCTGATGCAGGCACTCTTCAGTGTGTGCTGGCAGTTAAGGCATGATTGAATGTGATTTCTGTTTACCAGCTTCTAAAAGAATCTCAGATAATTGCCAATCCAGAGCTGACTCTCGCTGATGAAAGGCTAGTCCCTTCTACTAATTTTCTTCACGGCTGATTTTTCATTTTTTGGTCACTAGGTGGCAAAATACTACTTTTAGATTCATGAGTCCTTTCTTTTATACCTACTCTTTTCTGAAGAAGATAATTTTCTTACCACTCTGGGAAGCTGTAACAAGTCCAGTATAAAATGAAAATAGGTAACATTTGTGTTTTGGTTTAAAATATCTAGTAAGAACAACACTGTTTTCTTCTAGTATAATTTCAAGTGTTCCACCTTTACACCTTATATATTCCTTTTCTCCTGTTGATGTAAAGTGGAGTTTTCTTTCTCATAAACTCCAATCCGTCATTTTTAGGGACTGCTTTGCCCCATATTTATTTGACTACCACCATGAAGGTGACGTTAGCTAATACCATATGCTTAAATTTGTCCTAGATGCCATTAGCCAATGTCTTCATTATTTATTATGATACTTAAGCACTCCACAGATATTTTCCTCCGACTTTAGAAACTACAACCAAGAACAGTTCAATGATTTGGCCAGAATGGTGAGGAAGGCCAGGCTTAAGACAAATCCCCATCCGGTGACTTAGCTATGGGACTGAATTTATCAAAGCTCACTGAGTTCTCTCTGGTTTAAGAAACTGTGTTACTTCTGCAGTTATCTTTATGTGTCCCTGTGAGCTCTTTAAGTTTGTATCACTGCTTGCCAGCAGGTCTGTTGTTTTAGCAATATGTAAACATCTCTAAATGTCAGGAAATAAAACACATTTTCATGGCCCCTCCTCATGACAGCTGTCCACCTTTAACTGGGCATTGAGGAGTATTACAAATTTATACACGCTTTTGGAATGTCAATAACAGTGTCAATAGTAATAAAAAACAATAAACACTGCTGAAAATGACATTATCATAATGTTGCATTATTAGTCAATACCGGTTGACCCGTAGGGTTTTAGCCAGCACCAGTGAAAACAGGAGCAAAGCAAAAGTGGAAGGAATAAGCAGCTGCAGAAAGAGAGCCAATGTTTTCATGTTGAACTGATACAGATAGCAAAGAGAAATAGTATCTGAAATTTCACATTGGTTTCCCAATGACGAAGGCAGAGGAGTATATTTAATGCTATAAAAAGAAGACTTTTAGCTTGAGTGCTTTTTTTTTTTCTGTTAGGAGGCTGTTGAAAAATTGAAAGATTAAGCAAAATTTTATAAGAGTAACACAAAAGAAATTTTCAAAGGATTACGCAAAAATATACCTTGTGGCCTGTTGTCAACATGGTGTGAAAACATGTGGCATAGCAGTGATCTTCAACAGGCCATTGCTGTATTTATTGCTTCTATTAGCACTTGAGATGTCTTTTGAATCACACATACTATTAAACACTGTTGCTCTTCTCCAGCTGGGACAGAGAGCTGGTTGGGGCCTTGATTGCTGACAGATCAGCTGCTGCCTGTGGATAGACGAGCACAAATCAAAGTCAACATCTGTGCCTGGATAATCTTAACCCATTTTCTGTTCGGCTACAAGAGCAGCATATGCTCTCTGCTCCATCAGGCATACGCTGAGATAAATGGGACGGTGCCAATCTGAGTGCTGATCTGGGCTGCTGCCCTTAGGTAGGAACATCCTCTAGGTGGCAACAGGAAATGAATTGTTGAGTTTAGTTTTCCTACCTGTCACTTCTGTTGCAACTTCACTTCTACACAGTCACAATTCTTTCCCTGTTGAGCTGTGTGAGGGGGGCAACTCCATGGAAACATTCATCTGCAGCTGCTGTATCTGCTTCCATAAAAAAGCAAATTGTGGTATATTACAGAGCACAATGATGGAAATACTATGGCATCCTCCAGAACTGCATTTCCTTTTTGAACAGAAGTCATTGGGTCACATGGGCTGCAGAAATTATCAGTGGTGCGCCCTGTGCATGGTTCACATAAGCGTTAAACTGCAGAAAACCCCATATATTTTCTATGTCATGCGTGTTTCTTCTGTCGGAGAAGTCAGGCACTCTCCTTTGATGGTGTTCTCCAGCAGAATGAGCTGGGGATGGAAGTTTAGTGCTGTTTTGTGTAAGAAAATGACACCTGTGGACTCTGGCCATTGAGCAGGCTGAAGTTTCTTTTAATCACTTTAACAGTATTAAACTTAGTGAAGTTAGTACAGAAGTAGTTTACTGCTATTCAGGGGACTAGTAGAAAGCCTATGCACAACTTAGATTTTATTTAAAACCTCAAAAGAGAGCTTCTGTGGGACTGAAATGGTACATAAATTACATGCATGGCCATTGCCTTGTGTTTAGAACGATATTTCTCAGAATGCCAATCCTTCCTTCATTGTGAACTAGCCCTCTCTTTCCTCCTTCATAGGTACATAAACTATGCATAAATGTGCATTATTTTGCATAGAATATATATATTTGCATAGTGTTACATAAGCATAGGGTCTCTTTTCCCTTAACACCCACTTGAGGCATTCAGCATTTCCATTTCATCCCTAACTGTTCTGTGTGCTGCTCTATTCATTCCCCAGCCTTTCCATCTACCCACTCAGTCCCCTCTCCCTCTGCTAGCTCGCTCAACACGCATTCACCTGTTTGTTTTACATATGCCATATACCCCCTGATTGGAGATACTTGTAGCAGCTCCATCTGCGTGTTCACCCTTCCTCTAGTCTTTTATACTACAGAGGATGCTGGGGTGTGTGTGTGGGAGGTGTTGAGAAGGGAAGAGAGCTGAGCTAAGGAGGACCCAGTGCATAGACATGTGGAAAAAAAGTATGTGAAGAGGCCTGGAAAAGGCAGTTCAGGCCATACTGCCCAGGAATGCTGCAGGGTGAGAGGCTGTTGGCCAGCGAGAATCTGGGGAACAGGGTTTAGCCTTGCTATCGCCTTCTCTGAGGAGGCTGCAGCAGCTTCAGGGTGCAGTGCAGCTGTGCCCATCCTCTTCCTTGTCTTCCACCCTGCCCCAGAAGTGTGTGGGAGGCGGGATCGCCGACACCGTTCGTTTTGTAATTCAGTTTTAACCCTCCAGATATAACAGTGAGTTGATGTAGTTTCTAGTGTATTTTAAAATCACCTGTGCATCAGCCAGTTGTGATTATTTATGCCATTGATCCTGAGGAACTCTAACTCTGGTTTCACCCACACTGAATGCTAAATGCAAAGTGCTTTGACACTCAGGAGCTCTAATTTCCCTATCAAGACATCTGTCGTCGTTGAAAGAGAAAGCGGATTTGGCATAAGGCGTTTATTTATTGCTTACCAGTTTCAACGACTGTTAGATGTCTAGGCAGAGCTTTATTTAGGAGACGGTTGATGGCATAAGCACGATCATTTTTGTAACAAAAAACGTACAAAAAAAAAAGTGCAGAAAAGCTGTTAAATAGCCTGGTTTAGGGAAGGGGAGGAAAATATTCCGTAACAGAGTAAAGAAATCTAAGAGCACATTTGCTAGAACCAGTAGTAATGTTACTACTATATTACTGTACTGAACAAGAAAAAACTTGCTTTATCAGAGGTTTCCCTTTCTCCTAAAGGTACTTCCTCTGGTTTTGGTCTAACCAGTAAGACTTAAAGACCAGTCACTTTAAAAACTGGCAACAGAAGTAGAGGCACTGAAAGAATTCGTAACTGAAATGCATTAACTATTGAAATAGCCTGACATGAACCTTGGCTCGGTAACCACGGGCAAAGTGTAGTTTTATAAAACTTACTTTCTTTTGCAGAAGTGCTGAATTCTCTCAGAATAAGGCATACCCAGGAGGTGGGGTTTTTGTGGGTGAGTTTTACTGAATATAGGAGTGGACAAAGCATCTCTGAACTGATACACTGGATTAGTTTGTCAGATACTTTCTGTTAATGTGATTGGTTGGGGCAGTGAAATAAACATCTCCTTTCTCCGAAATTGTCCTTTAACTGTATCTATCAAAAGCTGTCAAAAAATCAGAACAACCTCGCTTTTGCGGGTATTGCAAATATTGGAAATAGTACCAAGTTACTGAATTTTATGTATAGAACAAGACGCCTTTGTAGTTTTTGTAAGGCATCAGTGTCTTTTTCTTCTGTTGCCAATAGAATAAAACACAAATTTTAGAGGGGTTGGTATACAGAAGGATGATGCAAAACTCTGATTTCCTGTGTGTGAGTGTTACGTTTGTTAGCATGGCAGAGTCAGTGCAGCAATATTGAAGGGGGTGGGGGGAAAGCCTAACACAGTGCATGAGCATCACTTTCTGAATACTGGAGAGATTACATTTGTCATCAGCAGGTATATTCCCTTGGACTAATTCCTGACACAGGGTGGGATGTCTGCTGTGTGCGTATGAGCTTGTAACGGATTTTGTGTGACTTGAGCGTCCTGGTGCTTTGGTTAAATTCCTGGATCCTGCTCAAAGTGAGACAGCAGGAAACCCGACGTGTGCAAGCTCTTCAGTTGAATCATAGTGAATTATGGAAGAAATTGGTACATTTTCTTTGGCTAGATTTCTCTTCTGCGACACTGAGTCATCAAACATACTTCTTTATATCCCCTCAAAGAAAATGCTTTCTTAGGTAGCGTAACTTAAATACAGCAGCCTGTGTATGGGTAATAGAGATACAAAAAGTGACTGACAGAAGGTAAGTTAGAGTTTATTTGAAATGCATGTTGAAAACCACGTGATTTGGAACTGTCAGGTCAGGAAGTTGGTATAGAGTCGCTGTTACTGAAAACAGCTTTCTAAGCATTAACAGTGCGATGCAGCATGAGGAAGGAGCTCTACCATCCCTTCAGGTCAGCCACACTTGTAGATGTGCACCAGGATTAGGGAGCTGGGGTCTTGGCTGTCTTCCGGTTTCCAAATATGTTCAGTTTCAGCTGTAACTGAAGTTGTATCTCCTTGGGAGGTTTAAGTTGGGTTCATTCTTCTACCAGAGCTCCTTGTCACAGATCTTTACAAATATTTAGGCAATTACTGACTAATGTTCTGACTTTTCATCTGCATCATTCTTCTTGACAGTATAATACAAAGTCAGTGGTGTTACAGGAGGAAGGCAGAGAACCTTCTGGGAAAGTCTCCTGCCAACAGTGGCCAAAAATCCCTGCAGTGAAATGTTCTTTGCCCTGCTTTTCCTGTTTGAGAGAGAGATTCAGACATCGAATAATGAGCTCCTTCCTGACCAGCTATATAAGGAGCTGCAGTGAACTGGTACTTTCCTCTTCAGCATCTAGTCCTATAACGTTGCACATGATTTTGATGTGTAGTTATGTGCTGCATCTCCTTTTTAGAAGTAGTAGGATTAGAGTCACATCTTCCCCCCCCCACCCCACCCTGATCTGTATCTGTAACATAAACTTTTCCTTTTGACAGGTAATTGGAAAGGATGACGTAGCGGTGCCATCCCACCTGTACAAGGTAATTCTTGCCAGACGGAGCAGAACGTCTACAGAGCCCTTGGTACTGGGGGCTTTTGTGGTGCCAAACAATCCCATAGGCTTCAGTCACCAGCTGAGGGAGTTCGAAGTCAGTATTGAAGATTTGGAAAAAATGTCAGGTTTAGTTTTCTTCCCCCAGGTGGACAAAATGAAAGATGTTAAAAATATCTGTGAGGTGGATACCTGTAAATTGATGGGCTTCAAGGAATTTACATTGTACATCACTGCTCGAAAAGTGCAGAGTGCCCGTACATTGCACCGGTTGGAGAAAGCCATGTCAGAGCTACGGGAGGCAGGAATTGAGCCTGATGAGTATCTTCTAAAGCTTCACAAGAAGAAAGAAGAAGAACTACTGCAGAAAAATCAAGTAGCAGCTAGAGAAGGGAAAGCTGGCTGAGTACTTGTTCAGGAAGATCTTTGGGGTTTCGTACTTTGAAAGGGGAGCTGAAGGCAAACACAGACAAGGACTCCATGAGTTACCCTTCTTTGAACTGAGAAAACAATAAAGAAACATTTGGAAGCTGATGGGTTTGGAGTAACCTTCATTCTCATGTAACATGATGCACACACGTGATTTGCTGCAGTACTTAGATGTGGGAAATGAAAATGACCCCTTTCTGGCATGAGTAGATTACTAGACCTCCAGAAAAGGCTTTGTGCTATTTTCCAAGCGAGACGTCAGACGTGAGGTTTGTACGGAATCCCTTCTAGGAATATTGTAAAAATAGACAGTAGACACCTTGGGAGTGGAACTGGAACATGTTTAAATGTACTTCTGCCTGCAAATGTCTTTCAGTGTGATGCAGTAGTAGCAATGCTGCATTCTGGGACTTCTAAAAATTAAAGTAATTTAGAAATGTTTCATTTAACACTCTTTTATTAGAGACTTAGGAGGCAAAATCTGAACCCCTTACAGACTTGACTTGGTTGTGTTAACCAAACCAGATTGTCCCTTACCTCTCCTGACCTTGTCTGCTTTGGATACTTCAGCATGTCAGTAGCTGTCACTTGTCATCTGCAGCAGCTTCTTCCACTCATGTATAATTCTGCAATATTTAAAACTAACTGACAGAAGTAGAGTCTACACAAGTTGCTACCAGTGTAGGTTGGATCTTCATAAAATAACGTAAGCCTAATGTTTCCCCACGAAGTTTGGATAAACATGTTTTCTTGCATATTGGTTGGTTTAAGAGGTGAGCGGGACTTTTTTTGTTGTTTGTGGTAGTCACTCACTGGCTTTTTTTTTACAGCATCAGCCTTTGGTCTATAAACTCCTGCGTGAAAGCAGAGGGTTGACTAAAACATTCCCAGTTCTGTTTCAGCAGCAACTGGATTTGCTAAGGGGGTTTAATGGCTTCTTTTTTTTTTTCATTAGTTTTGTACTTTATTTGTGTATATACCTTAAATTCACTCATAACAGTTGTGTGTACATCTTAATTTCACTCATATTTGTCTTTACATCTTGATTTCAGACGTAAGTCAGTGTGACTTGTATCCTCTCAGATTTTTCATCTGGAAGGGAGTGAAAACTGGAAATACTTAGTTGGGGTTTTTTTAAATAATTAATAGAATCTATACAAGTTTGGAGTTGTGCCATAAAACCACCTTCAGTAGTTTTAATGTGAGAGGTAATGGTTTCTGAGAAGGGTCGTGTAGTGCTGGGCTGAATCGGGATGTTTTCGTAAAGGATGAATCACAAGTATTATTTGAAGGTTGTGAATCATCGCCTGGATGTTCTAAAAACTGTGTAGTTTCCTTCATCTCCGTGCAGTTGCAGCATCCAAAAGTAGATCGCTTTATAAAGCCGTTGTGGTTCCCGTGACACCTTTGCATTTGCCAAGAACATGTTTACAAAATCCAGACATTTAAAACCAGAGAAATAAGACTAGCTTAGGACATCATAAAGGCTTACTGCCCACGTAAATAAGGGAGAAACTGGGTGAAATACTGAGAAAACATTTGTTCATTTCAATTTTAGCCTAGAATTTTGGTTGTTAATCCTATCATGCTACAAAAACAGTCAGTCGCAAAACAACAAGCCACCTCTCCCTCTGCAGAACGTGGGAGATGCTGGTGTGTGTTGCCTGGAATAACAAAGTGCCAGATACTTCCTGTGCCTCTTGATGGTCTTGTCTTGTGTGTGCGTCCCTAGAGTCCAAGTAGCCTTTTGGCACTGCAGTGGTGTCACCCTTTGGAAGAGGCTCCTGGTCATTGCTCTTTGCATTGTCTTTCTCTTTTCTCCGTTATTTGAATTACTTCTGGTTTTTAATTCAACCTTCCACCTTCCTTTTCCTCTTGATCACTTCAGCTGAGAGGTTACAGATCTCCTGCAGTCCTCCCACATACCTTCTGCAGGCAGCTGAAACAGATCTCAGTGCTGCAGGTACGTGTCCTCCTGAAGCAAAACCCCTGTGTTGGGACAGCACCAGTTGTATGTGAGGACCTCCAGGACTCTCCCCTTTCTGCTGACAGCAGAAGTGCTGAGTGAGGCTGTCCTGTGGGGGCTTGCTCTGGAGACACTGGTCCCTTACTGTATCTCCTTGGGCCTTATGTGCCCCCTTGAGTTCCTGCAAGCCCCAACTACCGTGGTCATGTCTCTTGGCTTACTGCGTAGAATAGACTCCCTACTTAATTTTCAACTCTGCCTGAGCATGGATGATGTTCCTTGGCTCCTTTGGAGGGTGGCAGCAGGTGGTGAACAGTGAAACCACTTCCAGCCAAAGAGTACATTCACTTGCTCATCTTCTGCCGGTTTCCTAATCTGAACTAACCCTGGAGTCTAGCATAGAGCAAAAAACGTGTAATACAAGTAATAGCAAGAAGGTGAGGCTTTATTCACCTGTTCAAGCCACCTCTGTAATTGCTTTAAGATCATCCATGAGAACTGTCCTCATGTCTGTGTCCATCTGATGTTCCTCTTGCACACTCGATCACTTCTCTGCGTGCCTCTGTAGTGACAACACGAACCTCTGCCATGCAGCTAAGCAGCAGGAGTCCTGGGAATGGGGAAGTCTGTCCTTTGTTCTTCCACTGGTTCACAGTGTTTGTTTTTTAAAGCTAAATAACTGAATCAGAAGGGAAGTTGATGACTAGGCTGTCCGCAGGCCAGTAGAGTGGTGTTCTGGTATTCCCTTAACCGTCTACTCCTGATTGTTACTGCTGGTCTTGAATCAGGGTGAAAGTGATGGTAAATACAGGCAGAGGGAAAGGGAGTGCAGGGGAGAGCTGCTGCTGTGCTCAGGGGCTTCGGGCTGCAGCCCACCGGTACTGCTGCAGTCCTGCAGCGGTGAGGATGGCTTTTGTTAGCTGGTTGTGCAAAGGGCTGCACCAGCCTGTGGAGAAACAGTCCCTGTCCTGAAAAAGTAACATATATTAGATAGAACAAGCAACAAGTGGAAGCGGAGAAGCTGCAGCCCCAGAAATTTGCAGATTTCTTTCGTCAAAGGGCGTCAGAGGTGCTGCAACACCCAACTTGAGTATCCTTTCTGTCACTAGAGTCACATCCTTGACAGAGGCACTTACGTGGAGGCAAGTAGGTAACAAACCCCAGAATTTGGAGAAGCTGCTAATGTGACCAGCAGTGATTGCTGGAGGAGATGGGCACTGGGTTTCTCAGGGCTTTCAGTCATGGGCCTTTTTTTCTGGAATTGGCTAGACAAGGTAAGCCTCTGTCACAGAAAACTACCCAAGAGAGGTGCTTCTGCCAGTGTGGCACCTGATTTAGCGAGATGTCCAGCAGACATGCTTTCTAGTGTTCCAGTTTGTACAAACCCCACCAAACCGGCCAGCTGGGACCACGCTGTCCCCAGGCTGCTCACCAGAGAAGCAGCCACGTCATCCCTGGGGAATTTGAAGAAGGTCACTTGCCTGCCAAGTGCCCTGGTCATCTGTGCTGATGGGTGGGATGGGTTGCTGGAATAGGGCAGCCTTGCTTTGGCCATCTTTGGTGGGTGAAGGAGCTCCGAAGACGCGTCCCAGGAAGAGCCAGTCAGGTGGATAAACCAGAGCTGCTTCAGGACAGGGCGGCAGAGGAACAGAGAGGGATTCGTTTGGTGGCAGCTTGCAGAGGAGTGGGCGCCTGTGGCACTATAACGCCTGGCTCTGTTTACATTTTTAACCCATGCCAGCTGGCACAAAGAAAACTCCAAACCCTCCCGAGCCCGTCCTGGTCCTGCCTGTGTGTTGCCCAGCAGTGCAGTGGAGGAATTACATATAAACCCCAAAGGGCTCTTGCTACTAACTGGCGCAGTGGGGAAGTGAGGAGCAATTTTGCTGTTATGTTTGAATTGTCTTCCCCTGCAGTCACACAGGAAAAGCTTTTCTCACCATGCAGCAAAGGAAACGTAGGAAATGTTCCTTTTTCTTTTTCTATTTCTTTTTTTTTTTCTGATTAAGGTCCATCTAATCAGCTCCACCTACACAGTGGTGGTATAGCCAGTTCTCACATGCTTCCTAATAGCCATCTGCCTCTGCAATTAATGGCTTGTCTGCTTTTGCCATAGCTTGGAGGAAAAGACCGAACAAGAGCTTTGATTATCTGCTTAAAATATCTGAAGTGTCTGTGTGGATGCTCCGGGGTGGATCTTGGCGCTGGCTATGCACAGCCCCCGCTTTCCCGTGTTGTAAAATGTTACAGAGCAACCGGCCTTTTCCATCGCACCCTTCGGACGGGGCAGGTTTCCCACCTGCTGTGTGAAAAATTAACAGCTGTGGCAACATAATATTCCCAAAATACTCCCTTCTGAGAGCCCAACGCCAGGCTTTTGATGCTGGTTTGAGAGGTGCGATGGCTGGTGTCCCGGCTTCCCCACCAGTGCATTCGGCGGGTGGGGAGAGACCCAGAAAACGGGTCTGGAAGAAGACGATTCCAACTCTGCTTAAGAAACGGTGTGGAGGTATTTAACAGATCACAGAAGTGAATTGGGTTTAGTAAATATTTCCCAAGACAACAAGTAAAGACCTGGGCAAGTTTTCCCTAGCAGGGCTCAGCAGCTGATGGGGCAGGGCTCAGCATCAAGCGGGCTGGAGCTGGGGAGGGAATGGGAGCACCTGCTGAGCTGCTGGTGCTCAACAGCCTGAAGTCCAGTCCCATCACTTCATGGATGCCTCTGTCTGGAGGAGGAGCAGCTCATCTCCCTGCCAGCCTCTGCTTATTCCTATGCATTAATAAATATGTATTTCTCCCCCCATGCTGTTTTGTGACCCAGCTAATGACCTTTGGGGCCACAGTGCCTCCAAAAGTGGGGTGGCCGTGCCTGAGCACCTGGGAGCCACAGCGGGATGCAACGCACGGTGTAATGAAACCACAGCTGGATTAGACAGCCTGGCTGTAAAGGTGGGCTTGAGCCTGGATTTGGTACCCGAGCTGCAAGGTAAGCTAAAATTCACGGGTGTGAAAGCAAGGGGGAAAGCTGGCCTAACTGATGGCACTGCTGGGTGGGAGGATGCCAAATGGTGTCCTTCAGCCATCTGCAGGTCCCTTGGGTTGAGCCTGAGCTGCTTCAGTGTGAGCTGAAGGACCTTCTGGAGAACGTGCCAGTGATCCTACCCTGCAAGTTGGGCAGGTGAGGATATTACACTCTGCCTGTGCGTGGATATACATATGCTGGTCCCAAAAGCAGATGGGCAAGAAAGATAAGGCTTGCTGCAAACAAGTGTGATGCACACACCGTGTGTCCTTTCATCACTTGTGACTTCGTTTTTCAGTCTCCTCCAGCTCCAGGTACTGAGGCTTCAGCCACTGCCTATCTTTATCTTTACCTACACCTCCACAGGCTGAATTTCATCATCTGCAAGGAGACAGCGCTCCTCTCCCCTTCCTGCGGAGGAGGGAAGGAAACATAACCCCTATCCTGCTTATTTATTTGGGATGTAGCATTGCACCTAACTGAGCTCACCTCAAGCTGTGATGTGCAGCACCTGGAGCTCCAGAAAAAGGTGCTGCCATTCACCTAACTTGATTAAACTGCATCGTTACTAATTGTACCATTATATCAGTGTATCAGACAGACTGTCCTTTTCAGTCAGGTGCAATCTAATCCGAGGGTCCAGTAGTGCTCACTTAGACCTCACTCAGGACCTCACAGCAAGAGAAGTGCTGGCGATGGGGCTGCCTTTCCTCAGTGCCACTCCCTACCCAGGGGGGATTTGGAACCTTGCAGATACCTGCCAGGGTTAAAGAGCAAGTAGAGTGATTGCTTAGTGTGTCTTAGCCTAGGTAGCAACGTCTTAACCCTTCCTTTTTATCTTTGACAGGGGCATCCTTGATGTCAAGCAAGTGTAACAGGGGCATGGGTGCCGGGAGAAGCTGTGCAGGAGCAGGGAAAGGCTGCAGCGAAATTTTCCCATCCTCCCGTGTCTCAGCTCCACTCTTCAGGTGTTTTAATGTGTGGGGAGATTCCTGTGGGTGGGAATGAAAAATGTGTCTTCATGTGGAGTTAGGATCGCTGTGTGGCTGTGTGGGAGAGAGGAGTTTTGGCTCCAGGGATGTGTTTTCATCACAAGAGATTCATGCTGTAGCAAGTAGAGGATTTCAGGAAAGAAATCAATGTTCCTCCCATCGGGATAAGCCCTGTTGGTAGTAGAGCAGCAGCCGTGCTGCGTCTGGACTTGCCTGTCCTGAGCCCTTGCCAGAGTGAGGTGTCCAATGCAGGCCACGTTCTTCTCACAAAAGCTGTGTGGATGAAAAGCAGAACCACCTCTGGAGAAGCTGGAGGCCAATACTCAACCCCCCTGCACCCTATTTACACTGGGCACTTGGACTCCAGATTGTCACTCCCAGGGGTGACACATTCTCCTTGGGTGTGTAGGAAGAAGTGGGACGTGAACTCTCCTGCTAAAGCACTTCTACTGTCCCTGAACTGCTCGGGAGCTTTGGCTGTTGTTGGGCCAACAGGGGAGGCTGCAGCCCTCACTGCAGAGCGAATCAGTGGTGCGAGGTGTAAGTCCCTGCGCTGCAGAGGCTGTGGGTGAGACTGTGCAAGAGCGTGTTTGGGGGTGTCGCAGAGCAGCACCCCCAGAACTGCAAGCATGAACGGGAGCCCCAGGGAGGTCTGGGCTTTCCCAAGGCCTCAGGAGTCTTGAACTACAAGACTACAGAGATGCTCCCATTTTATGTAATAAGACTTCAGGGACTCTGAGATTAAGCCAGGTGATTTTTTTCTTTTAATGCAAGATGTGCTAACTAAGTAAAATACCGAGTCCAGCCATTTCCAAGCTCTTTTGCATGCTGAACTCTCCCCTGAGCATGACCTTCCTCACCCCCATGGTCCTCCTCGCCCATGCAGCATTCCCCATCCTCACAGCCCTGCTCATCCCCAGTACTCTTTCAAAGCAGAACCTTCGCTTTGTTCTCCCCCTTTGTACTCCTCCTCTCTCGGAAGCTGCCATCACCAAAGCGAGCGCATTGCTCTTACTAATAGCAAAGTAATCAATTTGAGTCACTGTATACATTAGTAATGGCCGTGTAATTCTAGTGCAAATTAGGTTTGGGCAGGCTGGGAAGCCTGATACATCCCGTCTTCCTGAGCAGAGCTTGGATTTACTGTCCTCTGGGAAGGCCACAGCAAAACGCCCCCCTACCCCCCTCGCAAATCCTCCCTTGATTGGATACAGTATTGTTGTCTGATTAAAATTGTGCAGTGGTTCAGAAAATGATTTTCAGCCAGTGCTTCACAGTAAATTACTTTTTTTTTTCCCCAAGACAACAAGTACAGCTGGACACTGAAACAAGATCAAGAAAAGCAAGATGCCAGTGGGGCGAACACGGAGAGGGGTCAGGGGAGCGTCCAGCAGCAGTGACACCTTGCCATGGACCATCCCTGGTGTGCAGATGTGCGCCTGCCGTTAGCCCAAAGCCTGGCACCCACTCCTGCGGTGGTGCTGCCCACTCAACACCCAGGTGCCTTTTCTCACCAAGTCAGGCCCCTGGCAAGATTTGCTGGTTCCGTGGGTAGGCGAGGAGCATCTCCTGCGGGCAAGTACCCTGGTACCCACCACTGTGCCCTCATGTAGGGGTATCCCAACATGCCTCTATGCCTGTCACAAATCTGCTCAGGGAGGTAAATGGCAGGAGCAGAGCATGTGACCCTCCTGCCACCCTCCTTTCCGTCTCACTGGCTACTGCTGCCTCTGGGGCGAGGAAAGCCCCAGAGCTACGTGCCCACCAGTGCCTGTCATGCAGTGTTTTCCAGTCCCAGCTGTTAAAACCTCCCAATTCATGCTAACCAGTCACTGAAGGAAATGCACATCTTCTCTCCTGTGTTCCCTGTGACATCCCAATGACACCATCTATCCCTAGTGCCTGATCCCGATCCTCGCTCATCCAAACCACTGCTGATGCTCTTCTGCACAGGGTGAGCTGCCCGCTCCTTTCCATCCTGCAGCAAGAGCTTGGCAGAGAAGGATGCGTCTTCCAAGATGAATCTCCCATTTCTTCTGTTGCCCAAAGGAGGGTCGTTTCTAAAAAAGCATCTTAAGCATCTGCCTGCAGGAAGAGGTCTTTGGCTGTGACTCCAGCGATGGCAATACTGTCCCAATTTCACCATGTTTGAGCCTCAATGAGGAGTGAACTTTAAGCACGCAACAGTCAGCTCTT
>NW_010393791.1:0-13942 GCF_000710305.1 Buceros rhinoceros silvestris | reverse complement strand
GAGTTGCTTTTTGTGGACTTCGTGCCCACCTAATTGGATCCCATCCTGTGCACTGGGTGCTGGGCTTGGTCTCCAGGCATTGGGCACCCAGCAGTGGGCACATCTGGACTGAGCCGTGCTCTAAGCAGCTCCCACCCCATAGCAGGGGGCTGTCTCTGTGTAAGGAGGTAGGGTAAGGAATAATACTAACAGTATAAAAAAATATTCCATGTAAATGCTGCAGCAAATGTGTGCCTGAGAAGGAGTGGTTGGTGGTGTGGAAAGGGGAGATGGGATTTTTTTTTAATTAGATCTGGATAATTTTTTGACTGTGTGCTCACATCTCTGTGTCTGTGCATCATTGAAGTGTCATTCAACAAGTGGTCTGGCGTTGCTTATAGGTGGTTGTACACTGTGTTGAAGATCTGAATTTACCATAATTTCTTTTGTTTTCCTCGAGGGACTGTGACAGCCTGGAGGAGTGGACAACAGGTAGTAAAGCAGCTTTATGTGCACTAGAGTTCAGATCTGTGTTTGCATTCGAATAAAAGTAAAACTGATTTCCTCCCTTTTGAGAAAATAATTTGAACATTAACTAGAAGCCTGTCAGTGGCAATGAACCACCCCCCTCTTTAACAACATGGTGCAAACAGGTGGAGAATCTTTGTCACAACCCATCCCAGCTTCCCACCTTTGCTGCAGCACGGGCTCTCTCCACTTCGTATCTGCTCCGTGAGAAGTGGGTTGTGTGGAGGAGGGAAGAGTTGTTGATTAAATTAAGACAATATGTTTCACAGCATATCGGCACTGAGCTGGAAAGGAGCAGCTTGGCTGCCCTCTCCCAGTCCCCACCTGCTCCTTCCTCACCAGGGATGATTAGTGCCTTTGTCCAGTTTGAAATGCCACATTTCCTGCTGCAATTAGAAGGAGCTTTTATCTGCAGGATGGATGTGTGTGTGTCTGAGGGGGTGTTTTCATTCCCTCTAGGTGAATGTTTTAGTAAGCGACATCCAACACATAACAGAAATACTTGAATAGAAACATTTTACTATTACTGAAGACTGTTATTGCAGCTTTCACGACCTTTCAGAGATCCCTGGGAAACTGCAAGAAGGAGTGGGCTTATAAGGGAGGCATGATCTTATTTTTAAGCTGGGATACAGGAAAGAGGTGGTTTCAGCATACTCACTTTCCAAAAGGAGCTGATCACCCTTGTGGGGCTTCATGCTGGGGCCCAACAGCAGCGATTGCTCAGCCCCTTCCAACAACCGCTCCAGGCAGCTGGCAGCAAAGGTTCACCACATTTTGGTGGAGATATGGCAAAAGATGCCTAAGGGCATATGCTGCAGGTGAAATACTTCATGGTAATATATCAGCTCTGTGCCCTCTTCTGAGGGTGCTTGTCATCCCTTTGCTGGAAGGGGTTGACCCCAGTCAGTGGAACTACTTGATCTGGGCAGGGGGCTGGAGAACCTGCTTCTGGGGACTCCAAGGGGGCAGAAAGCATGCTAGGAAAATGCCCGTTCCAAGGATAGGGCTTGGTTATGGGGCTGGCAGCATCCAGGCTGTGCGATGTTTGGCACAGTTTCTATCACAGACTTGGCCCAGGCCATCTAGCACTCTTCCATAAGACACCTGAGTGTATGTAGCGTGATGACATGGTCTGGGGACCTGAGAAATCCTGAGTTTTCTCCCTGAGAAATCTGGATAAGATCAGACACTCTGGAGGGGGGAAGAGACACATTAATGCAAATCACTCGATACTGTTTGTATTAACCAGGCTTCACACTACTTAATTTACTAGTACAGACATATCTGAACGTGACTTGGAGGTCATGAAAGAAGAGTTCTGCTTGAGGATTTCGTGCAAAATATGAAGTCCCTCTGATTCTGATTTGACAATGTATCTGCAAACGTAGGATGAAATTTTCAGTTGTGTTATCATTCTTTTTAAGGGAGTGTAGCTCCAAATGAGCCAAGGCAGAAGAACAGAGGTCTTGGCTATGACATAGAATTTAACAAGATTATGTGTTTGCCTTCTGCACCTTGTGTATGCATGAGAAGATGAGGTTCCTACCCAAATGATTTAAGAGTTTACAGGCATGATCCTACAAACCCTTATTCACTCAAGTGGCTTTTCATAAAAAGGAATTTTGCCTTTTTAGAGTTGAGAAGGTAGGAAATGAAAACACTGACTCAGTCATCGTACACCACGTATATAATTTAGGGGTTACAATTAGCAATGGAAGCACTGATGTATTTGTCTTGGTGGTCAAGACTTAGATACCTAATATTAGCTATCTTCAGCTATATTTGAGGTGCAAAAAGCCCTGAGGCATCAAGATACAGAAGAAGATACAAAGCGGTTTCAGAACGTTCTTTGGGGGGAAAGTTCAATATTCTGTGAAAGTGAGGCCTGAGAAAGTGCTCTTGGTTTCTCAGTCACAGTGCTCGAGGCTGTTGTTCTTTGGGCATTTGCACACTTAAGCACTTTTTACAGGATAAAGTATATCTGCAGTTATGGTCAATTGTGCTGGCACCTTGGCCCATCTTAGCTTCTTCGTGGTTTTTCCTCTCCATCTCCAGCCAATGGTGCTTCATCTCTCCCAAGCTGGTTTTCAGCTGCTGGCACCATCCAGGTTTTGGCCCCTGTTGAGTGCTGGCTTTATCAGGTGCTACAAAACAGGCGTGTAGGATTGGAGCAGCACGTGGAGCCCCGACTCAGGTTATTGTCATGATGGCTGAGGTCTCATAGATCTCATCATCAAATATCTAATGTCAAAGTGATGTCTTGCTGATAAAACGTCATTGTCATCTTCTGTTTTGTCATACTTCTCAGGGTTGCCTAGATAGTCTGTTTTTGTGAATAATTTGATAATTTCTCCTGCTCATCCATGCCCTTCCCATCGCATCAACTGCATCATAAAGGTCAGAAACTGTGTACAGAGAAAACCTATTCTGTGCTCAGGTTAGATGTTGTTGGGCGGGCAGGAGAGAGGTGCACTTGCTGTAGGAGTGTCCATGCTTCTGCTGCATATGGCCTGAGGATGGTGCTGCAACCCCTGCTCGGTGATACCCAGCTGACGAAAAGCCAAAATTTGAAGCCTCCCAAGAGGAGTCTTAAAAGCCACCTCATATACTGAGATAAATGCCCCAATCTGACTTTCAGGAGGCACTCTGGGAGATCAGGTCCTTGCTCTCCTACCGCAGACACAAAATAATTGGAAGCCACCTTATGTGGACTGCATTAGTTTGTCATCGGTCTTGGTGATAATGGAGGCTGAAGTGGTTCTGCTATTGACCTGATATTTATTTTAAAATGTGCTTACGTCCTAAATTTAAACATTGACAGATGAAAATCTTGCCCTTGGTTTTCAGAAGAAAGTCAAAGAAAGAGAGTATGAGGAAGAACATAAGGAGAACGGAAATTTGTGAGGACTCACAACAAAAGGTGCAGCAATAGTAGCTCTCTTGCCTTACAGCCACTTCGCTGCAGAGCACAGAATAAAAGCTCAAAATTAAAAAAAAAAGGGGTTGGGGTGGGTTTTTGTTTTTTTTCAGATTAGCATCTTTTCTAAAGCACCGTTATTCCAGGTTGCCTGACCTGTGTCCATGTGTCCTGCTCTATGTGTCTGTGTGGCCTACTACGTGCTTCCTCATACCATGGGGGGGTGTGTTGCCATTTCACTTTTGGGGTGACTTTGCACAGGTCTCAAACAAGGCACCAGGCATGGCCCAGGATGCTTGTGGCTTGCAGGTAGCCGCCTCCCACTTTTCCTTCTACCTTACTGTTTTTCATGTACTTTTTTCTGTTCTACTCTCGTTTCACTTGTTCTTCATTCGTTCCTTTGTGTTCCTGCACTGCCTCTACCATGCAGTTCACAAGGTTTTGTCCACTTCAGACAGGGCTGATCTGCATGCAAAAATGGCCAGATTCTGAATATGCAAAAGAAAAAGCATGAAACCCAACATGTCAGTGAGGGGAAGGCTTTAATTACCTAACCATTCCTGCATTACTTCCGAGAAGAGGAAATATGGCTGGTGCTATGTCTGTGCTTGGCGTACGACTACTGTCAAACTCAGTAAGGATTTATTAAACATCAGGGAGGTGTGACTAAAGAAAACGGTGAGCACTGTGTGGAAAATAGCAATCCTGGTCCTATTGTGTGCATTATGAATTTCTAATCTGGGGTGGTTGTGAATGTCTGTGGGCAAAGAGCAAGAAGAAATTGCCATATTTTGCCATCGAAGAAAATCAAAGTTAGGCTTCAGGGAAAGCCATCCTAACTATGAAGTGATGGGTGACCCTCTGGTCTGGGTGACCCCAGGGTGCTGCTGACTCTTCTCTCATGGCCTTCCTGGATGATGATCTCTGCTTCAATCACGGCTTATTCCCTTTACAGGAGACAGTCATTGACTGAAAAAACTCAGGATTGGTCCCAAGAGGAGAAAACAGAGCACAGCTCTGTCCTCCAGTGTGCCAACACTGCAGGGTGATGGCCTAATTTTCCCTCTCTCTGTTCTAGGTGTGGTGCCTCTTGGACTTTCCAGCTCCAGCTCCAGAGCTGGACATGGAGAAAGTCTGACTCTCAGCATAACTACAGACTGGGAGAGGGCTTGAATAGCGGAGCTGTAGGATGGAGCCTGTTCTTGCTGCTTAGAAGCTCAGTCTCCCCTCTGTCAACTCCCCGGGCCACTTAGTGCCAAAATATCCTCATCCTGCT
Organism: Buceros rhinoceros silvestris; assembly: GCF_000710305.1. NCBI lineage: Eukaryota > Metazoa > Chordata > Aves > Bucerotiformes > Bucerotidae > Buceros > Buceros rhinoceros. The sequence continues at coordinate 9,239 of NW_010393791.1, read as the reverse complement.
CAGGCTGGGTGGTGGCTCACTGACTGGTGGTGTTATGGAGAGCAGGAGCCCTACTTTGATATCAGGCAGAAGAGAGTGTGAAGTGGCTGGAGATGTCCGATGGGAGATCCAGACTCCAGAAGAGTCAGGAATTCAGGGACTCATCTCTGCCTGGGGCCTCCTACCAGCTCATGATTCCTCCCTGCTCCCCCCAGCTTTCTGGCTTTGCCCTGCAGGGATGTGTCTCCTTCAGCTGAGGACACAGAGAAGTCCGTTACTTAGGCAGTTTGGATCATCCCAGCACTGCAAGACGTAGTATTTTTGCTGTCAACGTGCAGGTGTTAGTCACCTGAGCGGGTCATCTGAATTGTGTTTGCATCCTGAGTCAAAACCTTTCGAGATGCACTTGTGTTTCGGAATCAGCACCAAAGACTGCTCTGGAGAGCCAGGGCCTGCTACGAAACATACAGTTATCTCCTTGGATGAGGTGTAATTGTAGAGCTGGACTTGCTGCTGATACAAAAACTGCCCGAACTGCAGTGACCCCATCGGGCCCATTCCAGCCCATGCCGGAGGCAGTCAGCCCCATCTTCCCGAGTCTTCCCTCCCGGTACTGGCTCTGCCTTTAAAACAAAGACACCGCTGTCAAGGGTTGGGCAGTTTTCATGCATTAAACAATTATAGCAGCAAACACAGAGTTTACATCACTTCTCCTTTCAATACCTAACCTCAGTATCTTCCTCCTGAATGAGTTTTTAACAGCTGTGTTGTTTCGGAATGTGGCACAGCACCATTAACAGCTTTCCAGAACAACTGTGTGGAGCATTACCATTTCTTTCGGGGATGCAATTAGGTAGGTGATGGAGCGTGATGCCTAGTCAGGTAATTGATCAAGTGCTGTTCAGCTACTGCCCCGTATTAACAGAACGATCAATGGTGATGATATGAGTTTACTAAAAAAAATGGAAATGAAGGAACAGCAGGGTCTGAACCGGGTGCTCTTTGCATTTAATGGGCATTGCTGTGTGCTACTGAAGCCATGCGAGACAGAAAATCAAAGCTCGAGCTGAGCTCTCTGTTATCTGCTTACCCCACCTCTGCTGCAGAGCTGCCTCACCCAAACCTGCATGGACCATCTGGGAGAGCGAGGGGTTGCATATCACAGTGTGAGGATGTGCCGGTGGGCTATCTAGCCTGGATTCCTCTGCAAACTCTTCCCAGGACAGAAGAAACCCTGACATCTGCTGAGCAAACCACACTGAAGTCAGTTTATAGTCAATGGAGAGGTGTGTGTGCGTCTAATGCTTTATGCGCCCATTTTAGGGTGGACTGAGTAACATTTTATGCTCCACTGTCTCTGGTGACAAGACTTCCCTGAAAGCAATGCTACAAACTCAATCTGTGATGGGCAGGGAGGGACCTTTGTGGACTTCCTAGGCAGGACTGCAAGTTTGCAGCACACATGTAACGCAGGTTATAATTCTGAAGACAAATGAACAGATAGACACAACTCTCTCAAGTTCAAACGTGGAGTCAAGGAAGCCCAGAAGTCCTGGCCCCATTTTGCAGGCTTAGCCTCTTGATTAAATTATCGCACTGATTTTTTTCCTTCTTTTCCTGTTGTAATGCTATTATTGCCTGCTTAATAAACTGCACATATTAATGATCCATGAACAGCTTCTGGAGAAATAAAATGAATTGGGAACTTAAATCTCTTGAGACTTTAACCAAAAACCTAAAAGCAAAACCTTAAAGACACAAATTTCAACATAACCAAAGTTCTCAAAGCCATAACTCAGCTGCTGCTTAATTTGTAAGTCCTCAAGGGTCTAAATTTCTTTTGTTCTACATTTATCCCATTTTTTAGTTTATATTGAACAAGATACATTGCTCTAGACTATAAAAAAAAATCTATATTGCAAAATATTGTATTTTAGATGGTTTCATGCACAGCATCGTAATTGATCTGGAACTGTCCCCATGAGCATATGGATGACTGCGTGGTGAATAAGTCCATCAAGTCCCCCTTTTGTTGTATTAGCAGTGCTGATCGTTATAGTTCACATCAAAAGAGCCTGGTGGTGGGCTGTAGAGCTGTTGTAAAAGTTCCAAGAATCAGAAAAATCCCCAGATTTCTTTCAACTTAGGCCAGGTAATGCATTACATCCTGCACTAATTACACAGAATGCATTAAGTGCGTTGGCTGAATCATCAGCATCACGGTGTCCACAGCGGAACTCTTATTTTAGAGATTAAACCTTTCTGCCAACCGAACACCCAAAGTATGTCAGAGAAAGGGAGAACAAGAGCACAAACCTCAGCTCTGGAAAGCATTCGCTTGTATGGGAGCAACGGTGTTTCTGTGATACTGCAAGTATTTAGCTGGGTTTTATGGTTGGAAAAGAGATGAATCAGGCACATGTAACGGGAAGAAAAAGAGCTGCATTAAACCGTAGCTGGAATTTGTGGCTGAGTCATGGGAGCAGTTTATGTATCGGCAAGAGAAATTTCAGAGGTACAAGAGACATCCACCCGAACGCTGTGCTTCCCTCTAAAAGTGTCTTGCTTACACCCATCATAAATTGCAATATTTCTGATCTGGAAAAAGATGGGATGACATCTTCCCATCTGACTTATTTTGCACAATTTGTGAGAAATTTGAGCCTAACTCTTGCTTTTAGTTGTCCTGTGCTTGTTGCGGGGAAGCAACGCGACCTTATGCCTTTTTTATTGTTTCTAGGCCTGAGTTTCATTTATAACCAATTTGAGGGTTTTTAACATTGATGGATTATCCAAATGAGATTTAGCAGCAAGCTAAATGACGTCCCTCATATGACGTGTGCTGAAGAGACCTTAACATTTCAGGATCTGATGTGTTCAGACAGACAGTGAAGCAGAGTGGTTTCAACATTGATGTTATAAATCAAGAGCCGTTAATGGAGGAAGCTAATACATCAGCAGAGGTCCGCAAAGCTTGAAATATCCAGCGCTCCAGCCGTGGGTGCTTCACTGTTGTCTCTTCCCACAAATCTGTCCAGGAGAAGCAGTTCCCTCAGTTCTGTAAGGTCTCGCATGGCTCTGGTCCAAACCCAAGCAGACATCCCTGATTTTGGTGCAGAGGACATGTCTGGAGGAGAAAGGGAACACCTTTTTCTGCTGTTGTCTGTGGCTTTGTCCATGGCCTCTAGGAAATTCTGGCAAGGTGTCTGGAGCAACATGCCCACAACAGAGAGAAGGAGAAAGATTTACTGGGTTTCTCCAACTTGGGTCTGCATGTGCTGCAGATGGCTGGCTCAACACTCTAGCATGAAGGCAGCCTGGTACTCTTTATTTCTCCTGTTTTTCCTATCGGTTTCCCCTCATTTTTCATGTTTATCTATATGCTTTTAAATATAGTTCTGTCGTTTCACAAGCAAGTCACTCTCGTGACTTGCTACAAAGTTTGTAGCAATTGGGACTTTTCTTGGCTGCCCTCTTGGTGGTACTCTGGAAAATTAATGGTTCAAATCCCTCACAATGAAATGTGAGATGAAAGGGTCAGCGCCCTGTGTCTTTCCGACTTATAAATACCCCCCAACGTCCAGCTTTGTGGAGAGAGACAAAACAAGTTACTTGCTGGGTTGACCCCCCTTCAGACATCAGTTGACAGTCTTTCTCCTGACTTGAGGAGTAGCCTGAGAAGGGAAGAGAGAGTTCTGAAGTGAAAAGTGCCCTGTGATGAGATACTGGAGCCAAAGACACACAAACTGCTCCTGGACTCCCAGCCTGTGGATAAGAAACTCTAACTGACACTTATGAGTGAGTGGGGAAAAAATGCCTTAAACCCATGTGACACTTATATAACTCCAGGCCCGGGATGTTTTTCTTACAAAGGAAGGACGAGTATTGCCAGGGGCATTTTTCTTGATAAGAGCAAGCCAATAACCTCTGAAAATGGAGAGTTACTAAAAAAACAAGCCTTCAGGAGTAACCAGGCTGTTCCACATCAGGCTTGTGCCCCTCTTGACCATAGCAGGGCAGGGAGCTTGGACAGATGTTGGTGGCCCCCAAAACTGCTGTAAGTCAACAACCTGAGATGACCAAGGGTGTTGGGTGATATGAGCAGGATTTTTGGTGAGGAGGATGTTGAAGAGCGGGGGTATACAAAAAGAAGGGGAGGAAGGTTCCATGTTGGGAATGGGGGCTGACACTTTGGAGCAAAGGAGACCTGACTTTGCTCGATGAGGTGGGCCCAAGGCAGTCATTTTTCTGGAAACTTCCTAAAACCAGCAGGTTCTCCTTACTCCTTGCAAGTCTTCAATTCCCCTCCAAGTAACAGAGTGGGAGAACATAGCAGAACTGGAGCAGAAGTCCTCTTGAGGTCCCTTCCATCTTGAGTTTTCCTCTGAACCTATTGGGATGATGTAAAGAAGCAGGTGTTTAGGAGCAACCATTAATACTGCACTTTGTAGATGTAGAATATGCGACAAGGCCAGGAAAGGGAGATGCGGAGGATGATCACCATGGACCCCCTCTGAATGTAGACCTGTACACAGGTCTTTTGCCAGGTGATCCTGCCATTTGGTGGCCCATTAGCTGACGCTAGTGAGATAAGCCTGGCACGCTGCACTCAATAGGTAGTACACCATGCTGGGCTCAACCTTGTCTGACCAAATTTAGGCACTTTGAGACAGTTATTGACAATGGAGGGGGTTCAGACCAACCACCCACTTCAGATGTTTGCTCCTTTCCTAGTTTTGGGAAAGCAGAGGGGTGGTTTGGCACATCTTGCCCAGGTGTATCTGGATTACTGCTCTGGAGTTTGTCTCTCCTCAGAGCTTCCCTGTCTATCACAGCACAAATATTGTCACCACATTTGGCCTAGGTGTTCCTCATCAAACCACGTGCAGCAGCTCCTTGTGCTCCCCAGCAGTGGCAGCTGCAGGCTGGAAAGGGATGAGCCGTTATGCATTCAGAAAAATAAGTATGTCCCCCACAAATACTTCTCCCTAGTTCCATCTGCTGATATTTAACCAGTGGGTTCCGACTTGCTTTATGCTAAAAAGACACCCCAGAGCAAAGAGCCTGTGCAGGACTTGGGTGAGTCTCATAAAGCCCATGGGTCTGACCTCAAAGGTACATTTCAATCCCAGCACCGGGCTCCCATGTGCACGATTTTTGCTGTCTTGCAGTCACTTCCCTGCCCTGTCTCTGTGCTTGCTGTCCTTTCTGCAAACTGATACAAGGCGTCGGGAAAACGTGTATCAGGAGTGTCTGCTGGGCAGTGACAGCTCTCCTCCTCTGTGAGCTGCACCCTGAAAATCTGAGGCTGCCTGACCCTGGCATCTGCATTTGAATCGCTCTCCTATCCCTCCTCTAAATCCCCACCTGAGGTCAAGCTTTGAAAGAAAGGTCAGTTCTATTTGAAGGCTGTTCAGAGAGAGACTGAATCACTTAATGATGAGTCATGTGAAAATTAAATTGATGCAAACGTTAATTTGACAACCTGAAAGTGTGGAGAGAGTTGCAGCCAGACCACAGGCTTTGTGCTTCCCCTGGCCTGGAGGAGGTTTTGCGGCAGGTAAACATGGGGTGGGAGAGCCATTGCTACACCAGACTTACCTTTTCTTCCCAGAGTCTGACTGATCACAGGTATCTTGCAGGAGGGGAATCTCTGCAAAGAGCCTCTATCACCACTGTGTCACCGTCTGGCAGCACTCCTGATCAGTGGCCCTGATTCTGGGCTGTTGAATTTTTTTGTTATCAGCATCGAAGGTGCTGGACGCAGCTCTGCCGGCTGAGTTGCAGAGCTGAGGCTGAACATTTCCAGCTCTCCTAATAAATCATTAGCTACTCCAGAACGATCACTGAAGTGTGCAAGGAAATAAGCAATTACCTCCTGCCCTAGAGGAGCAGATCCTGTCGAGAACAAGAAAGTGTCTGGGGATAACAATATAACTAGAATAATTAAATGCGCTTTTATGTTTGTTAAATTCGGGATGGTATTAATAATTTTACCCTCTCCTGAAAGCAGGAGGTAATTAACTCTGAGGCATCATTACTGGCATTGACCGACCTTCTCATCGGTCGCTTGAGCACAGTCACGACGTTTTGCACCTGCTTTGCATGGAGGTGAGTGACTAGGGCAAATGTAAGGAAAAGGAGAAATAGAATCTGTACTGGACACACACAGACAAAGGTCTTAAGGTTACGCAGCCAAGCTGACACAAGTGTGGAAATGCCAGAATTAAGGTTGTCTCTGTGGTGCTTCCAGCGGAACGTCGAATGGATGCCGAGTCCTGTACAAACTTTTATGAGAAATCTAGCTAAAGATAGTTTCTTATCAAAATATAGCTATGTCAGAGCACTACCAGAAGTGACATTTGAAATGCCCTTTATTTTCAGATTATGATTTAATGCAGAAATAGGATGACTTGCTTTGTCAAAAGTAGACTCCACTCAGAAAGCCTGAATCCTTTCTATCTTTAGAAGTGACTGCTAAACCTTGGGAGCTTTGTTTGCCCTTTGTCAAAAGGAAAGTTCTGGCCGGCTGCATTTTGGGTGGCTTTTTTTCTTTTTTCTTGTCTCACAGCTTAGGATGCAGTCAGAAAATGTTTTCAAGTAAGATTTACTCTCTTTCTTGTATACTTAGTTAGGCAATTGCTGTACTTTTCTTAATCATGTGTTTTACTTCGTTTATTTCAACACTGGTTCACTTTGAATACTCTTTCTGGGCAACATGATAGGCCTCCAAATAGTAAGCAAGAGTTTAGAAGAACTCTAGTGATAATTAAATATTAAATGAAACTCAACCCCAGCTTCCTTAAAGACGATAAAACCGTATCTTCTTTATATATGTGAAATTTGTCTTTATACATAGAAATAACAGTAAGGGCTTCAGCAAATCTCGGCAGATTTCTTACCTCCTTATTTTCTACCTTTTCTGGCTGATCTGGACTATCTCTAGCTGTGTTAATTGTGGACTGACAAACTGGTGCAGGTTAAACACAAGGAGTTCTAAACTTTGGTCCAGGAGGTGAACAATATTTCTGGAGTCTCCCTTGCCTGTTTTATGCTGATTTATGTTCCCTGGAGCATACTGTGCTCTCAGTGTTCTCGGGCTGGAGAAGTCCTGGGATTCCCATGGGGGAGGCTGAACTCCACATACTTTCAGGCCAAGAAATGTTTAAGACAAATAATTTAGTGAAAGGTGGAAGGAAGTACTAAGGTGGAACTGAAATGTTTGATAACCAGTCAAGGGTGGGGGAAGTGGAAAATACTGAGGGATGAGTTCTGCTCTTTTATTCAGCATCATCTCTGCAGATGATAGCACCAGTAACATCCCTGCAGGGCAGGCATGCTGGAGATGATGAAAATGTAAAATGTTTAATTTAGTTAAGCAGGAAAGCAGGAAGGAACGAAGTTTTTCAGCCTAAACAGAGTCTTCATGTCTGTGAGGCTGATTTTCTCTCAGAGAAAAGAAAAATCAGACAAAGAGAACATGTGGAATAAAATAACAAAAACAGAGAAGTAAAATTTTCCAGGCTCAACCGGTCTGTTGATTTAGTTTCAGCAACATGTAGCTCATTTGCTACATTGCCAGCTAGTACGGATTTACTGTAAGTTGCAAAATAATTTGATGTTTGACTTGGTGTTCCCAGTACCACTGACAAGACAGAGCAGAGTTTGACTTTCATTACAAGGTCTCACCCCAGATAACGCCCAGCTGCTGAGGCCGAGGTGAAAGGATGAGAAAGTGCAGCTCTCCTGAAACCTAAATTCTCATCAGCTAGGGAACAGTGAACTAAAAATTAAATAGAAAAGGAACAAAGGGAATGCATGCAGTCTCAGCAACGAGATCTTGGTTCTTCTGGGTCCTCCTTGGTGAGGTTTGGAGGGGTGGGCTGGGGACGCTGGTGTTGGCAGTGGGGTTGGGATCAGCAGCCCTGGGAAGAGCATCAGGGGAATGCACGAGTGCTAGGTGCAGTATGCACCGTTCCAAATTTATCTGGCAGCGGGCATACCTCCCCTCTGGGACTCTGATTTATTTACACAGATGAAGGCTTGGCTGGCTTGTACAGGCTGAGGATGAGGATGAGGGAAAGGTCAACGACAACAGGCAGCACCGCTGTCCTCACAACACCCACGTGGCCAGGTGTTTGTTATGGTTGTTGCTGCTTTATTCTTTTTAACGGAAGGGGGTTATTTATTTATTTATTCGTCCTGCTGGATCTGGCTGAGCCTTTGTAAAAGAAGGGGAATGTACGTGGGAGGAGCGAGGGGGAGATTATAGCACGGCTCTTGTTAGAGACAGGGCTAATGGCACAGAGATTTGATAAATAATTCTGTTTAATTTAAGCCTTGGGAGTTTCTAATCGAATTGCATCACCTGTGGTTCTGCCGCTTTCTTCCAGGGCAGAGAGAGGGAAGAAAAAAGCCCGACAGAAAACCCGACCTTTGCTACAACCAGCTGTGAATGGAGGCTTTCCAAGCCTGGAGCCAGGGGAAGTTGAAGGGAAGCGTGTTCTCTCTAATAGCCCTTTTCCCTGGAGAGCTGATGGGAAGGATGCTGCAAAAAGCCGCCGTTTGAAGAAGCCTGGACAACGAATGGAGGCTTTCCAAGCCTGAGCGAGCCGGGGGAAGTTGAAGGGAAGCGTGTTCTCTCTAATAGCCCTTTTCCCTGGAGAGCTGATGGGAAGGATGCTGCAAAAAGCCGCCGTTTGAAGAAGCCTGGACAACCGGTGAGGTTATCGTGTGTACCATGAGTCAATCGAATACACTGGAGGGGGTGTAGAGAGGCAGCGTTGCCTTGCTGAGTGGCAAAACAGATAGCACATGGTCCCCCCCAAAAAACTCACCCCAAAGTCAAACCCCAGCTTTTGCATTTCCTTCCACCGGCTCATGAGTAAAATAAGCCTGGGGGTGAAATGGAGAGAATACGCCTTGATGCTGCTGTCATTGATGCGTTGTAACATGGATAGGGCAATAACAGTCCATCCTAGAGCGCTACAGAGTATCTGGTTTTAATAGTTACTGCTCTTTTAAAGGGAAAAGCGGAGTTTTCAACCAAAACACTGAGTTTTAAAAGCTTTTCTAGGTAAAAACTGGGATCTGCGTCTCAGAAGCTGCATCTGCCTTGCTGTGATATTTTGAAAATACCCAGGACCTCAGGCTTGGAAAGGGAAGCTTGGAAAGCAATGCTTGGAGAAGGCTGCTAATGCCCGGCAAGATGACCGGTAGTTATCCTCACTGAATTGGCAGTAAATCTGAGAGGAATAACT
>NW_010393790.1:3676-23010 GCF_000710305.1 Buceros rhinoceros silvestris | reverse complement strand
AGGGAAAGATGTTCAGATAGACAGTAGAAAGGAACTAACAGCCTGGAACATATCCTGACAATTTCTACCACCCAGCATGCAGGAGAACACACATGGAGGTCAGTCTCCTGTGGAGACAATTGTATCTATCTCCCATTTGAGCTCCTCAGATACGTAAACACTCTTCCATGTAAGTGTATGTATGTCCATATAGTCACTGGAAGAAAAGCTCTGGGTTCCATGAAAAGCACAGGTGGAGACTGAAACACTGTGGCCTTTTCTAATGTTGGTCCCAAGTTAGAATTTGAGCATGCTTTCCTAGAATTCCCTAGAAAGTCCAAGCTCTGTAATTTATCAATTTAAGCAGAAGCGGTGCATGTACATAAAGGAGATACGGTGATTCAGTACTGAGGAAAATCCATTTCTGTAAAACAAAACACTATATACACAAGAAATAAAAAATTATTTTAAAGCTCAGCATTAAATAGACAGGACAAACTATTTATTTTTGTGTAGAATTGACATTGGAAAACTAGATCCATAAGGCAGCAAAGCTTGAGCAGGCATTACGTGGAAAGAAATGTAACGCATGGCAGTATCAACCAGGATGCTTCCCAGTATTTTTTTTTAAAGCCATGCATTGTGATCTTTTACCTCACTACAGAAGTACACACTGACATATTTTTGTGTTTTTTTCCTTTTGTTATTCTTTCAGATAATTTACATTTTCTACTTTTTCCATTTATTTCTGAATATTATTTTGCAAGATTGAAATTAAACATTTCAGAAAAAAATGTCTGAATATTTTAAAAAGTGAGTCCCTAACATAAGACTGGGAAAGAAGAAAGACGGTAGAAAACTTTTTCCAGCAAAATTCAGGACGAGCATGACTCTGCAAATTCATCTAAAATAATACATCTATTATTTTATGGACATAATTCATACTTTAGGGGAGGTTCATGAAAAGCTGTGACAATCATTGCTTAAAATATGACAGTGGATAATATTTTGTTTTAGAAGTCCTATTTATTTAATACATATTACAGCTACTGTACTGAACTATGCTAAATTTAAAACTTGGAAGTTTCACATAAAATCGTCCCTTATGGGTAATACAAATGTATGGATATTTTTTTAACAATACACAAAATCTACACTTACTGTACTTTAACAATCCCATAGGAATAATGTCTACTGGTCCTTTTCAGATAACTTTAGAGAAATGGGAAGTTGAAGAAAATAAATCCCGTTTTACAGAAAAAAAAATTTCAGCGTGGGGGGAGTACTGTACCATGTGTGCAGCAAATGTTGCCAAAAGGAAATTTTAACTAGAGCTGGCTAGTGATGAAAGCACATTTATAATTCAGGATTTATTATAATAGTTTTGAAACACAAATAATGCATTTAAAGGAACTTAAAACACAAGTTTGCTACCAAACCGCACCTGTTAATACAGAAATCATTAATAGGGTACTGAGCTGTATTTAACCCTTTTATGACCCAAGAGATATATGCCAGAAATAAATGAAAATACAAGTACAAATAATTTTTTTCAGTAAACCAGGTCAGATCTATATTTCTCTACTGTATCATTAAATTCGTATTAAGCAACTGAACTGACTTCATATCAAAAGTCATTACCATATTTAATCAGTTATGGCACACATCTGGAGTCCAAAACCACTACTTAAACTGTAACAACAATAGAAATAATTATTCCTCAAATCTATACACTCAAGAGTTAAGATGCAGTTCTGAATGTATGTTCATTTAACTGAACAGGTTAAAAAACTACCAATTCAAACGCTCTTCTCTAGGGTAAAATAAATCCTAATGTAACTAGCAGGATAGGCTACTCATTAAAGCTGAACTTGGACAAGTTCCAGAATAAATTTAAGGAAATATGAACAAGCAAGTCTTGCAGTGTAGAGTGGCATGAAGTGAAAATGAATCTGTCCTAATTAAATGATTTTTAAATACTCTTCGCTTGTACCCAGTTTGCTGACAAACTGTAATACAGACTTGTTGAAATATTTGGATAAATCTGGTGTACCATTAAAGAAAATAGTTTTCTTCACTATTTTTGAATGAAAACATGAATTGGTCCTTATAATACACCATGCACAGGCACCAATATAACCAGTCCATGAAAGTTCACAGGCCTGCTATGAAATATTTTCAGGTTGTAGACTTTAGAAACAGCAACTCGTTTCTCTAAAATCAACACCTCAGAGTGACTGAAAGAACATAGTGGTGAACAGCTGGGTCCAGAGGTTTATACAGAGTCCCCAACTGCAAAGCTGGAACCTGCAAAATGTTTCAAAAATGTAATTTTTGTTATTACTCATATCCTGTACAGTAAAATATGATTAGTTCATTTTTTCCAAAATAACAAAAACAGTAACCTGCTACTAGAACGCAGCAACTGTGCCATAGAGGAAACTCAGTTTCAATCAGCATTTGCACACCTTTTCTCTTACACAAACAGAAAATACATGCTGATTTTATATTTGACATGAACAAAGGTTTCATCTGCATACCTACAACAAATCCCAATTTCTAGATAATCTTTCATATCAACTTAAAGAACATCACAATTTTGATTTTTTCTTAACATTTAGGCAAGTATTATTGGGTAAGGGAAACAATGTCGCTAGGGATCTGAACTCCCATCACATTGCAAGTGGAGATCAGTCAATTAATTGCTATTTCTTCCTTCAAACAAAACTCTTTTTCTAATCACTAGTTAATACTTGTCTCCAGAAAGAATCATTAAAGTGATATGAGCAATCTATAGAAGAATAAAATGCCAAATTCTTTGCTGTGAGATTGAAATATGAGCCCTCAAGACTTCTTTACGTCCTTAACATATGATTATCTTTATACACATCAACCAGCTGAATCCTCTGCATAAAGTTTTACCTTTGAAGAACTGCCTCTTCAGAACACTACAAGGTATGTGGGGAAATCAGAAAACAAAGGATAAGAAATTTTCCTCACAGAACACAATTGATGCCAATTCAGGACATTTTTTCTTTCTTACACTTTAAGCATCTATTCCTTCTCCCCTTAGATCTAGGAAACTTTCTGCCATTGATTGTGGATATTAGTGGGGACAAGGGAAGGGATGTGACCTTCAGCTCCATTATGTCTAACGAGATCCAAATATAAGGACCATGAGAAAAATTGGTACTCATTAGAGTGTCCAAAGATCAAAACATACTAAAAACCAAAAAAAACCTCCAAAAGCCAAAAGACCAACCAAACAGAAAGAAGGACTTTCTGTAGAGTACCATCTTCCTGATGAAGGTGGTACAGAGGGAATCACACCAGAATCAGAGCACTTTTACACCTACTATTTGAGTTAGGCCTTGTATCTTTTTAGGAGAACTATCTCCTACTCAGAAAAGCAGTAAAACCTCCAGGTAGTAATGATCTGTTTATTAAAACAAAGCATTACATTTTTTGGAAGCTTTTCTAAATCCAGTATCATTGCTTTGGATACCACAGTGTAATCCCATCTCAGTTGTCACAGCTTTCCCACAGAACAGCCTGCTTCAGCATCCACAGAAATGTCATTTCCCCCCTTTTCCTTCCCATCTCTCCCCCTACGCACACCCAGAAGCAGCAGCAACAGCCATTAAATCAATCCCCCAAATCCGCCTCACAGAGCCATTTGGTTGCCATTAGCAGGTAAAACAGAGCCAGGTGGGCTCAGAAACCTGCTGGTGCTCACTGAAGAAAACTACACTGACGAATGCAGTCATCTGCTGAACATGATGCCACAAAACAGGAAGAGGATGCAAAGACTGCTGCCATTTGGCAAGGAGATCCGTGTTTAACCTGGTGTTATCAGGGGAGCAAGTCATGACTGTGGAAGCTCTGAAAAGAGCAGCTATTTCCATCATTCCTTCCGTGCTGTCAGAAGTAAAAGAGCAGCAGCTCTCAGAAACCATCCCTTCAATGTGAGGAAAGTTCACATGGTTAATTCCACAGCTAATACAGTCACTTACAAGATATTTTTGGAGTATGTAGGTTATGTTTTCATAGGATAGAACTTCACTGAATTACTAGGAGCACAAATAAGGATTTTTACATATATATTTCTATCCAATGTGACCTTTTAAAATTTGCACTCATTATTTTCTTTAAGGTACTCTCAAAGTACCTTCCTTATTCCCAGAGCCACAAAATCTGATGTCATAAATACAAATTACTTATCTACTAATAAATTTATTTCAAAATGCACAGATACTTCATTAGTCTATTCCATTCTACTAATTATTTCAAATTTCAAAGTCTTTTCCTATCCTAAATTTGCAGTGTGACTTTGCTCTTTCTTACAACACTTTGAAAATTATCAAACGTTTGAAAATTATCTATACACATTATTTACAGGAAAAAAAGCCCAGCTCATGGGTCTATGGTGAGGACCTTTCCATTTCCCAGAGCCAGCACAGCTGACCAGACATGACTCCACCCTGTAGAACGAAAAACCTGAGTGTAGAGCTGTATTTTACACAGAGAAGCTGCTGTCCCAGAAGTCTGACCCTTCTCCAAGCAACACAGATATGAGAAACAATCAAGAATGCAGATATGGTGAACAGAGACTTTGTTTTGTTCTCATCTGAAGACATCTCCTAAAGCATGGATATTAGTCACACTTGAAAGCTAGGAACAGTGGCTTATGAGAGTTAACTGACATAGAAGACAGCAAGACAGTTTCTCTTTCTGGGGAACAAGGAAGAGGAACTGCTTCAAACAGGATCAGTCACAAGGACATATCCACAGGCTTTGCTGTCTCACAAAAAGCTATGCAACTTGTAGAGCATTCTCCCAACCCTTGTAGGAACAGAAAAAAGTGACAGAAGATGGCAGTGATAAAGAGGAAAGAAGGCACAAAAAAAGCCCACAGATTTACATGCCTGTCACAGGTTTTAAATGGTAGGAGGAAAAAGTAAGAAAATAAATTGAAAAAACCAGTGGGATTAAGAGATTTGGAATTATGGCACAAAGAAAAAAAATCAACATCAAGAAAAAAAACAGACAAATAAGAGAATGAAGCATCTTTAGAGTATTTCCAATCAAATTCTTGGAAGAGAGGAAGAACAACATAAGAAACTCAAAGCATATGTGAAGACTGAATAATTGTATGACAATCTCCCTTGAAAGTGCTTGGAAACTGTAAGCAGGGGTCAGGAAAAATAAAATTATATTTAGAGCATTCAGAGGAAGATAGTTGTGGAAGGAAATGCTGATAACGGTAACAGAAAGAAAATACATTTAACTCAAACATACAATACACATACCTCCTTTCCTGCTCTCCATTGCAAATCTCACATCCACCAGGTCTTAATACACAGTCTGAACACACCTCTAAGTACTTCTATGAAAATTATGCAAAACAGGAAAAAAAAAGAGACCAAATATAGATAGATTTGCCTAATTATTCTTTTTCTTGAAGATTATTAACAATCTGCAAAGTTGCTAGAAGATGGACCATAACCCACTGAAAGAAGGGCAAAACTCCCATTTTGTTTTCACCCTAAGAAACTCAAAGATCTTCCGGGGAACTAACATGGTTTCAAATTCCCCGGTAAAGATTCAAGAGCCGAACACAACCCCAGCTTCAACTAGACACAAACAACCTATCTAAATGACAAACTTTGTCCAAAAAGCTAAGCTGGTTAGGATTTGGGATTTTCTGTGAATTTATTCTACCAAATAGTTTTGCATATTGCTTATTTTGTTTCATAAACAGATAAAAATCTTTTGGTGGAAAAAGGCATATTTACAGTGAGAGCAAAAAGGTTGTTCGACATTCTGGCAAATTTTTTATAGCTAGATCATAAAGGTCAGAGAGGTAAGAAGGTGCACGTCTGCATTAGTTAAAACAAAATAAGTATTTGAACTAAAACATTGCACCAAATGGAGATGCCACAAATGCAAAGTACGTAGGACTTAAAGAAACAAAGCCGTATTTCTGATTCACAGGCAACTACTGAACTCCATTAAGTCCAGAAAGATAAATAAAAGCATCTAATCCACTCTTCCTTGCCTGGAAGTACCCCAAATACCAATTCCAGTATTCTTTAAGATAGAAGTTAGAGTATCAAAAGGGAGTTGCTGTAAAGGGGGAAGGGTATTTTGTTTTTCCCATTACCAGAAAAGTCTTTAATATAGCGAAGGACAGATCAAGGGTATCATCAACAGCAAGGACATGAATGGACAAGGTGTACTAAGGATTTACATGTATACACTGCATAACAGCAGAAAGAGCATAAAGGCTGTTCAAATTATTATCCTGTGCTCTTATTAATGAGCAACCTCAATAGAATTTTGAGGAATATCAGAAGCTATTTAAAGCAAAACACAAAATCTCAGTAAATGCATAATACTTCACTTCAAAAACCACAATCATTGTTAAATCTAAATTTACCATCTTAAGCACTGACTCTAGCATTGACTTCACACCAATTCTTTCCTCAAAATAACAAAACTTTTATACAGATTCTATGGATATGGGTTTTTTCCTGTTCAGTTTTGGTCTATTCACCATGAGTCTCACATCTATTTCATTACCTAAAAACGCCACTAAGCCTCGTGAGTCTTTAAGACCACCAAAATTATCACATACACACAGATTGAAGAAAGGACACTGTCAGTAAAATACATCATCATAAAAACATTTTCTTCCTGTCATAGTTATCTTGCTGGAAAGGCAAATCCGAGTATGCAAAATAGAAGTTAGAGTACAACAAATACATGTGCTTTCAGAGAGAGAGACTAAGTTGATGTCAGCATTATAACATTTCCATTTTCATTTCCCCTTCTTTTAAAAATTAAAAATACAAAAATCAGATCCTTAGTTCTGTCATTCTGCATGTATATGCGTATTTCTTGACCATCAAAGGAATATTTTAAACATGCCTATCTTATATAATTTCTTCTATTCAACTGTTCATTTTGGAATCAGTCATTAAACTCAAAGGAAAAGCTAGTTAAATACCAGCAAAGAAAACTAATTAAAAAATTTTTAAATCTGGTGGGGTTCTGTTAAAACACACCACACACATTTTAATGGATAAAAATTCTGCTTAATTGAAAAACAAATCCACAACTCTCAGTCTTAACCAACATAATCCTGTTTACTTCTTGCATCAATATCATCAGAAGCACCTACATCAGGTATAACTGATTTCCAAGTCTGTTCTAATAAACACATTTAATTCTGACAGTTGACTGTTTAACGGCCTCATCCCACATGAGCATGACTTCAGTCATTCTCCCATTCTTCATTTTTGTTCAAATTGCCCTGAATAGTTCTCATCAAATATATGTCATACTAGATCAGAAAATTAGAGCTGATGTCCTTTCAAAGATAAAAACCTAATGAAAACCAGAGAATGCCTACCAAACATAGAGGCCTAATGGAAGTCCAAACATCAACGCATGTTCAATACAATACCTGTCCCTCAGTATGTACAGCTGACAGGTTGCTTGAACTTATTTTAAAAGGTGTTGCTAAAGAAATAATAATATTTTAAAAATTAATACAAAGCTATAAGCAATAAGGATAAAAGTGCTTGAGGAAAAATGGTGAGGATGTTTCCTCGTACACAAACAATACACACTCAGCCTGGAACCAAAGACATATCCTGATCTATGAGGAGGACTGTTCCCATAGATAAGAACAAGCACATCTGGGTCCCAGAGGGAACAAGCATGAGGAGAGTACAGCAAACAAATCATACTGGGCACAGGACAGTGTGCTTCTCCTACCAAGAAATGAACACAGATGCAGTAAAGCTGCTAAGGTATGGACAGCTGAACAAGTGAACATGCACATAAGCCTTTATACTTAGTTCATTTGTTGCTCAAAGTGAAGATAAATACAGTTTTCCTAAGTGAATGTTTTTAGTCACCATTTATCACGGCTATCAAACTCAGCTGAGCATCACATTAACATGCTTGCAAAAACAGGTGCATAATTTAAGACTACAGAGGCTCTGGTACCTCAGTCCAGGTAGAAATGATGCCTACCACTTGAGAGTGAAGCTCTGCAGATTCCAAGAAGGCTATGTTATAGATTGTCCAGCAACATAACAACACTCCATAAACATAATAAAGGTAACCATAAAAAGATAAACAAAATTAGCAATTCTATATAACTTATTTAGGAAGACTTTAAACATACACCTTTGGTGAAGGAGGATTATTTGGTACACAATGTAATACAATTCCAGAAACACAATTCTATAAGGAACTCTACTAGTAGTCCTCATGCGTGAAAGACAATCTAATTTTTTTCAAGTTATTGTATTTTTAAAATACAATTTTTTGAAACAGTGCTTTTGATCCTATCAACTCCCATGGCATTTTCAATAAAAGAAGATGCAAAGAAAAAACTGAAAGGTAGCAGAGCAACTGCAACACTAAAGCACATTCCTTCAAAATCCCATGGAATAACCAACATTTGAATAGGGCTGGCTAGCAGGATGACACCTCAGTTGACCTCCATGCCCTTCAGTTTCAGGGTATAAATTTCAAGCAGATTACATCCTTATTTGCTAACTAAGGAATGCCAAGTGCAGGCTCCAGCAATGGTCCGTGACTGTGCATGTTTTTATCTGTTAGCTTGCTCTCTGCCAATGTCAGGCCACAGCAGCTAGCACTTTCTCACACAGTGCTGAAGCGACCAAGCATGCCAGAAGCTGTCCCCCGTGTGAAGCCTGATCACAGCCTTCTTAGCTTTTTTATTTTTTCTTGATTTTGGGAGTGGAAGATGAAGCTACAGGTGGGCATTTGGATATGAACTGAGTCACGAGAGGCCACCAGAAACACAGATGGTTTCTGAAATGTTTTATTTTGTAGGATAGATGCAAGCTCAAAGAGTGTATCTCTTTGTGATTCACAGATACACAAAGGGGCAAAAGAAAAAGGCACCAAACTGCAGGCAAAATTCTGGAGAAATAAAGGACAAATACTGTGTGTGAAGAACTGCCACCAGTGGATCTTTCTGGCCAGATTTTACATGGGTAAAGCCTCATAACTGAGAGCAGCACTGAAAATCCTGATCAGATATTATCTACAAATAGTGGTAACATGAAGTAACAGGCTTTCCAAATACATCCAATACAAAAGGAATATATATTAAAGATTCAAATTTTCTTTGGTATTTATGCTGCATAAGAACACTTCAGGTTTAAGACAGTAAGTTTTTCATACCTTTCACCAGTTTAAAGTAAAGCAAACTGCAGCTTTAACCCTGAAAATCCTACATATTTTGAAACAAGTGCCATTTGCTTGTTTCTAGTGCAAATGCCAGCAAATACTGACGGCAACAGTTACAACCACAAGCATAAAGTACTCACCCATGCAATCACTTTACCTGGACAGATTATTAGTTAATAGGCTTAATTTACTTTCACTGAAGAGCCTTGACAATTCATTAATCAATATAACTACACTGGAAATGCTACAGATGACCACCCTTTACTGTCAAACTCCACTGTATTTCCTCCTCATGGACAATACTAAAAAATACAACTGCTTCCAATTTACATTGATTAAAAGTGCACTTCTAATAGATTTGCTGAATGCTGCCCACCACAACTGCTGAGAAGAGGTAACATTAGATCTGGACTTGATTTAAAAAAAAAAAATTAAACTAGAGGTTTCCAACTGAAGTTAATTTCTAGTCATACTAATTAAGCTGCAAGTCATGTACGCAGAATGCAAAACCCCTCCCGGACAGAGGGCTGTTCTTGGTAACCAAGAACAGCTTCTTCCAGAAGGGTGCAGTTGAAAAGTGCCCCAAAATGTTCATGTTGAAACTTGATATGTTAATATCACTGCAGTTAGAAAATGTTCCACACAAGTTGCTTAAGCATTTTCAGCCTTATACACAAGCACAGCCTTCATTAACTTTTAGAATAAAAGATATGTTAAACTGTGTTATCAATTAGAAAATCATTCTCCTGTTAAGAACTGTTAAATCACCCTATATTATTGATGTATTGACATATCTACCCTTCAAATTCAAAGATGCACAGTAAACCAAACTTCTGAAAGCGTCAAATTCACTGCTCAAAAAAGGCATGCGGAAAACAGCTACCAATGAATTTTTAAAAAAAAATTGATTTAGTATTATGTTCTTTGATGTATTTTCTAGGTGATGGCAGAGAAGTGCACAATGCTGAAGCAATCCAGCAAACTCCTTAGACTGACTGTTCACATCTGAGGCAATTCTACACAACCACCTCTGCAGAACTCAGGAGAACGACTGTTTCTGTCTGCTTTTGCACAGCCCACATGACTGGCATATCTCAACAGTTCACGTTTTTACACGTGCTAGCTCTATCTCACATGATGCTGATGTGACTGAAACCCTCTCCCGTCCAATACACTGACAGCATGTATCCAGCATGAAATCTCAGATCTTGGGTGTTTTGAAGGATACCCTGAATTTTCATCTGACAGTTACATCCAATTACTGACATAACTAATAGTCACAACTGAATGCTACAAAATTATTTTCATGTGTTTTCAACCTGTTTCTGCTTCTGACCCAGGAAACGAGCACGGCCCTCAACTGCCCACGTGAAACACAATCCACACCCAAGCTAAATTGACATTACTCTTGATTTACTGTGACTAGTCAATAAAACATGCTGCCAAAATCAAGACCCAAGCGTCAATTTATTGGAAAACTTCCTAGATTTATGATCTAATGTTCACAGTCTGTGAATATCTGGCCTTGTGTTTCCTTCCAGCAGGGTCCACTTGCCTCTTACTAGCATAACTGCACTGAACTGTGTGACAACTACAGCTCACAACTCTCAAGCTCACAAATCTACTGTAATTTCTAGTTCTAAGCAGCATTACTCCATTGGACATGTCCTGTGAATATGTTTCAATCACAAAAGTAACAAAAACTCACCTGATACCCCATTGTACACTTTTAATCCTCTCTTCAGTGAGCAGCAAATCCTAAAATCTCCTACTTTTGTCACAGTAGTACCTTGTTGGTAAAGGCCATGTCAGAAGAAGCTAATTTCCTCGCTAAAGAACTTCTCACTGTGCAAGAAGTCAGGCCTTCATCTACCATACTGCTTGTGGATCCACACTTTTGTCAATTCGTTGTGATACCATGAAATGCACACAGGATTTTCAAGATGACCAATAAAGTAGACATAAGAAGGTGCACATCCTGACTCACACTGGAGCTTATAATGACCTTAGTGGATTGTGTAAGGAGTCTAACGACGAATTCTGCCAATAAGAAACCAATTGTATGTTATATCACTACACGGCTTTGATTAAAAGAAGGCACTGTCTTTGTAAGGGGATGCATAATGGAATAAAATAGAAGCGTATAAAACTACAAATACCTTTACAGTAACAAAAATTCAAGCAGAAACCTAAAAAGTAGTAATAAAAGGTCTTCAGAATCCTCAAGTTTTGTAGTGTTAATACTGACGTTGAAAATTCAAATAGTTAATTATGTGTACAAAGCAACCATTTGGCAACCACATAGCGACAGAGACAAAAAAGCTTGGAAGTCAGGTAAGAAAACAAAAAAATGCTGATGTTCAGGCTGCTGGTAAAAGTATGTTTCTCAATATCACCGCATAATAGTCAGCCAGAAGGAGGTTAGGATCTAATATGCCAATCTATGTAAATGTAACAGATTATAGAGACATTAAGTAAATACTTACCTTTATAGTTAAATCCATGTTGAAATATCAAGAACAGGTATATTACAGAAACGTTCTTAATGGTTGATAAAACCAAAGCCTACATAAAATACACATATATATTCCACGTGCAGACCTCTGCATCTAGATTTCTGTAGTGATCTTTCAGTACTGTCACAGCATATGTTAATAAAATAACTATGTCAGGACTGTAATCAACAGCTTTCACAAGCGCAACAAGTGACATCATATCTCTGGGCAGATGAGGTGCCCATCATATGGTACGTGACTGCCTTTAACAGCAGAGCAAATTTTAAACTTTTGTCAGCTTTTGTCAATAATTATTAGCTCTTCGATAAAAACACTGAAGGCAAGAGACACATTGCCAATACAAATCAAATCTCATGCTGTCAAGAAGCCTTCCTCAACAGAAACTGCTTGACTAAGTTTAGCACACAACCTTACGTTTAAGCCACGAAATTTGTTTCCTGAGACAGCAGCTGCAGAGGACAGCTCTAAAGTTATATCCATTTATCTCTAAGAATTTTTTTGTTTACCAGTAATTGTCTAGATCTACTTGCAAGTTTCTATTCCAGACTTTTGTTCTGATACAGATAACAATTCAAAACCAATCAATTAACTGTAACTGTACTCTCTAATAATTAAAGTGCAGGCCGTGAAATCCTAGAAAATAGTTTACTCAACAGGTCCTCAACTTCTTCATAAAAGTTTCACTCACACATTCAAACTTAACACAACCACCCATTAGTCGTCTGTACTGGTGCTTCCTTGCAGACTGCAAAGCAGCAGCTCTGGTCTCAAAATAACAGGAAACCCATTATCAAGAAAACAAATGCTCTGAAAGCAGACTACTGGAGCAAGAAGCTGAACAGTAAGGATACAGGGATAGATCATGTCATCCCCACTTAGAATCTTATTCCACCAGTGTTCATTCTCAAAAATTGTCACAGGTGGACACAGTGAGAACCCCCCCACAGACCTGATAAAGGAAAACAAGAGTCTGGAACATCCGTAACAGGAAGGGAATTTAGAGAAGACAGGTCAAGAAAAGAAGAAAAGCAATAAAGAAACACACCAAGTAGTAACACAGCAAAGTAACCAGACCACTACCTAGTTCAAAATACACAGCCAACCACTTCACTATCAATCCAGATATCAGAAAAATAAAGGAAAGCTGTTCAGAATCTATAGTCTTTCATGTTACTTCAATATTCTTCAGAAGTACAATAAAATCCTATTCTATAATTGACAGAAGGTTATAACAGTAAAGTGTCTTTACGCTAGATTTCCTCATCTGTTACCAGATATTGTAGCCAAGAGTAAAAGAAAAAAAAAAAAAAAAAAAAAAAAAAAAAAAAAAAAAAAAAAAAAAAAAAAAAAAAAAATCAGCTAATTCCTCTCAAGATTTCTGTTTGGCAATAAACATTCTTGTCATTCACTCTAGGCTTTTAAGCATATTCTGCTAATTCTCAGTCATTTTTAGACATCCTCCTGAAGGCTTTGAAAGCTGCTTTACAATGTGGCATGCAACACTATATAAAGTACTTGTAAAATATTGACATTAACGTTGTATTTTGCATCTTGTTATGCTTGACAAAAACAGTAGACCAGATGTTTTCACTTTCATACAAAAATAGATTAAGTATACAATTTAAAAGATGTCCAAGACTTAGTTAACTAGTGAGCTTGAGCATATTTCTTTTAAAATAAGCCAGTGTATGAAATGAAATTAAAACAGACATCAATCTAGTAGGTAAACAAAACAGCACTTTGGTAACTTCTATGGTTATTTACTGGGCTGATGTTGAAATTTTGTCTGTTAAAACATGCTACCAATGTTTATCAACTAGTTGTAAAAAATAAATATTACTACTGTATACATTTTGAGATTATTGTATCAAAACTAGAAAAGAAAGCTATTCTACTGATTTATGCCAGAAATAAAGTTGAGATTTTTCAGTGCTAATGCAAAACATACTACCTGAGGGATTGCATAACAGTTCATAAAATGTCTTTGTTTTTAAAAGCTATGGTCTGTGGTATATATTTTCTATGAAGAAATAGAAGAACACATCTAGCATCAGATGTGTGTACTTTAAGAAACTCTGGAATGTGAAATCTGAAAATCCAAATAAAGCAGGTGGTAAAATTTGGGGCTCGGGTGGGGAGGAGGACTGAATTTAAGTTTAATGACATTACCAGGTTATCCTACCAGACTAATTCTCACTCACTGCATGACTTCAATGACGCTCTCAGTCCTCATGCTGATTTCGATTTAGTTCAAGTGCTATTTGATGCGTTTCATCTGGAGTTTTATTCACTTCAAACTACACTTCATTTAACCAGGCTGCTGCTGTACTCATTTGTTTTTCTACTTTATGACCCGCAAATTGGTATTGGGTAGTTTAGAGAAATTGTTGGAATAAGCTAATTTTATATAATTATTTCACACTGTTAATAAATAAATAAGCTTTAGAAAGATTTCATATCACAGAAAAAGCAAAAAATATTGAAATTATTTTAAAATATACTATGCCACAGTAAATGTTAGTCTTACAAGAACTACTAATAAATGCTGATAGATTATTTGCTATTTTAAGGCAGGAACATTCCTCCGCCTCCTACTGTTTGTTTTTATTTTTCTGTAATTAGATTACCGTATCCTATTTTCCAGTTGGGCACACATCATAACACCACTTATTTCTGAGAAAGAGAAAGCAAGACAGAAAGCATGAAAGAAGTAAAAAATGCAAAAGAGAATAAATGTGAGCACGAGGCCGTGCACACCTGAGACAGAGTGCAATGGGAAGTGCACAACAGCGCACGTGGAAAACTATGAGAAACCAAGCATGAGTGAGCAAGAGATCAAGCACAGCAAGCATCAGCACACACAACAGAGAGCGCAAGCGCTCTTGTGAGAAAGAACTAGTACTTGAATACCATGAACTTGTCAGATGACAGATTTTCTCAACTATTTTTCATCTCTAAAATAATTTTTTTAGTTTGCACAACTAACATGGGTAATGTAGTAAATAAATTCAAGTATACCATTAAACATTAATTTATTTCTACAGTTTACTAGCAAAGATTACTGTCAACTATTTTTTCAGGTCATGCGAGGAAAGGCTGTCCATCTTAATGTTGATTCTGAGTAAGCCCAGTAACATATATTTTAGCCAAATGCTGCAACAGAACAGCAATTTATTTGAAGCAGTCACTACTTTTGTAAACTATTGATGGAAAATTTGAGAAAGCCAATTAGGCTGCTACCATCTGGTGGTGTGCTGATTATGCTAAAATCCTCTTATATTTCACATGGTATCACATCTTGTGACAGAGAAACTAGTATATTCTCTATGCAGCACTAAGAACAATCATAGGTGTAGTCTGTCCTTTTCTTTTTCATAATCCTTTACACTTTCACAAACAAATGGATGTTACAAATCACCTGTATTACATAGAATGTTTGAAGCCAAAGTATTTAACGCCTTAACTTGTTTTCCTGTTATCTTGTCATTTCATGTAAAGAGTCTTTGTATGGATTTAGTCATAAAGTAGTATTACAATACCTACTGATCGAGGGATAAAGAAAACTAATTTCCTGCCCAAAGTATTGTTAAAGCACATTTTCTTGAAAGCAGTTTTAATAAATACAATCTATTAATAATACAGTATTTATAAATAACAATCTATTAATAAAAATCTTGTCCATGATGACAAGATTTAAACTGTAGAGCTAAATTTAAATACTGAGTTTCCATGGCATTGAAGTTTAAGAAAAAATTTATATAACTCATTTCATGATAAAACACAGAATTGTTTTCAGAGCAAAAGTGCTTGCATTTAAAATCTGAACTACTTCAAACAGCCTAATACCTCATCACAACGTTAAAACATTTCCAACTGCAATGAGTAACAGAAATAAAAGCCTAGCAGATTATCTCTTTATGGGGTTGGGGTGTCTGGGTTGGTTTTCTTTCCCCTTTTGTTGCTTTTTATTTGGTTGAGTTTAAAACAGAAAGAGCTGACCTGTTCAGTTAAACACATCAAACTCGCCATCAGTGTATCACTTCAGCTTTTGTATTCACTGAAGAATGGAAACTGGTTCACAGAATTCTACAAGGTCTCAAAGAAAGCTATGGACTACGGGGCTTGTGTAGACTGTTCTCTCAACCAAACACAGGTCTAAAATGTTTATTAACAGCTACCTGTACAAATAAATTTTTTTATGATTACAGACTTAATAGGAAAATATGATAGAAGTTTAGGGATATATATAGAACCTGGCATTTTTAAATCATTCATTAGAAATGCAAAAGTAATAAAGCACGTTACTTAAATACACTGTACATGGTTAATGCTCACCAATACTTGGGAAACTTGATCAGCTTGCCGTAAACAGCAGTACTAAATGAGGGGATAACTGGAACAGGGAAGCAGTACAATCCTTTACTGTCCAAAGAAGTCAGTGATGCTTGAAAACCAAATATCTGAAACAAATTAAGTTGGTCAAAGGTTATACTATCACATGATTAGATAACTTTCAAGTTATTTTTGTAACATAATACAGTTTTTTAAAATATAATCAATAAATACGGAATAAATTGTGCATTATTTTTAAGTAATTCCTTTTCCCAAAAAACAAATATAACTAGAAAAATCTACCTAAAATAATGTCTCATAATACACATAAAAATACTTTCTTCACTCAAGAAAATAAGTGCTAACTACACTTTGAGCATTTTCAAAAATTCAGCAATTTTAATTTATCCATTAAAATACATTATTCTATATGTTTTAAGTTTGCAGATTGCCCATTGCAATTCATATAAAATAAATAAAATCACTTTTTGTACATTAGCCTCAAGAAGTGTTTTTTAAGGAAATGAGAAGCTTCCCTTCAAAGCTTTTTTCTCAATAAAAGCATCTAAAGAAAGGTTTACCACAACTATTCTTTATGATTTTTCTCTGTTCAATATGGAAAACAAACTACTGTAGAGCTGACTTTTTAGTATGCTGTATCACCATTCACATAAGAACAGAACACTTCAGCCTATATGAAAGATAGCAAATAAACCCTTTAAAACTCAAAATTGAAGTCCACATTTTGCAAACACTGATCAAACAGCTGTTAAAAACTTTTTGAACAGAAAAAATCCCTTTGAACTCAGAAACATACAGATAATTTGTAATACTGCCATTCCAATCACTTTAAATGTGACAGAATGCCAAACACACCACAAAGAAAGCTGAAAGCTTGCCATGCAACTCTGGGACAGAGTTTGTTTTGTGCAGATAAGAATTTAATTTTTTAAATCTCTATTAAGATATCAGCAAGAAATTGAAAGGATGATCGAAAAATTTTGAAA
The DNA here is from genome assembly GCF_000710305.1 of Buceros rhinoceros silvestris. NCBI lineage: Eukaryota > Metazoa > Chordata > Aves > Bucerotiformes > Bucerotidae > Buceros > Buceros rhinoceros. Next base: position 5,942 of record NW_010393790.1, on the reverse strand, counting down.
AATTAACAGCACTAGTATCAAATACTTGCATCTTAGTAGCACCCAAAAAGTTTCAAACTGCCTGAGCACACCCTAAAGATTGGAAGGCCTGTTTTGACTCTGGAGATTTCACTTTTTCATTCTACTAAAATCTCAGCAGATGGCCAATGAATATTTTAAAGCAATTTTTCAGTAGCTTCTTAAACTTCCTCCACCCTCACAATAAGAACTCCTCTCACATCATGGACTTTTTACTGAGAACATTCAGACATTTTTCCTCTTACAACGGAGTAAGTGAAATTGTTTTGTAACAGTTATTTGATTACACACCTTCACTGTTATGGTTTTCCTCTATCAATACTACTAGAAATGATGTTTTTTTCTTCATAACATCCCCTCAAGTTTCTAAGTGTAATTCACTGCAATCTGCATATTCTACGAGAATTATCCTAAAAGAGGAAAAAGGTTTCCTTCCAAATTATGTTAACTCAGTCTTGCCCCAAAGACCTTGCAGATTCAGTCTGTATAGCTTCCTCATGTGAAGTTTTCTGTTCATATTACAAAACATTTGGCTCAGGTCAGAAGCAGCAACCCCAAATGACAACATTCTGTGAAATGTGCTTATATCCCTTAGATAAGCTGAAAACCTTCTCCCAATAAATGTACTAACACTTCAGATTATCTATATTATCTTTTTCTCAGCATGACTCAATAAGCAGCAGATCTCAAGCCTTCTTTTACCTTCAGATAGCAGTGTGAGTAGCAGTAATGCAGCAGGTTATCACATGGCTGGCTGAGGCTGCTGACCATGTGGACCAGTTGCTCTGCATACATTGGCACCGAGTGCTCCAGGTTAACCTTATCCACCAAAATCCGGATGGAAGGTAAAGGCCGCAGGGGCTGGAAGCTTGCAGCATTTAGCAGTCCACTTAAATTCTACAGAACAGGGGAAAAAAAACATGCAATTATTACACTACAGATGTATTTTCTACCATATTTACGTATATTAGCTACCCACACACACCAGCAAAACTACATGTAATAAACTGTTTACAGACACCATGACCTTATGGTGATTATAATATGAATCTTCACATCCTTTCAAAATAGTTTAAGTTTAAAATTCATGTGTAAACTTTTTATCCGGAATTGTCTTGGCTATAGGTGTCCAGGTGCTGGCAGCAGGAACTGCAGGTTGGCCTCTGTAAGGGGAGACCAGAGGCTGCCCCGTGCCAGGCAAAGCTGGTTCCAACCAGCTCCAGACAGTGCTGCAACAGCCCTACCACTGGACACAGCAGAGCCCACCAGGCAATCTGGTGGCACCTCTGTGGAAAAAATGCCATACAGGCTAAGAGGACTTGCAGAAAGAAAGCGAGAAACAGCAACGTGAACAGCAAGGTCAGAGAAGAAGGAGAGGGAGGAGGTGGTGCTCCAGGCACCAGAGCAGAGATTCCCCTGCAGCCTGTGGCAGTGGCGACAGCACAGCAGACATCCACACTGCAGCCCGTGAAGGGAAGGACTCACACTGGAGCAGGGGAAAACGGCAACAGAGAGAGTGGCAGAGACCAACTGTGATGAACTGACTGCAATCCACCATTCCCCATTCACCTGTGCTGTGGGGTGGGAGGTAGAAGAGTCAGGGAATGGAGCAAAGTTGAGCCTGGGAAAAAGAAGGGTGGGGGGAAGTGTTATTTTGATTCTTGTCTTTGTTTCTCACTATCCACCTCTATTTTAATTGGCAATAAATTAAATTAATTGTCCCAAAGACAAGTCTGTTTTGCTTATAATGGTAATTGGTAAGTGACCTCCCCCTCCGCATCATCTTGACCCATCTTATTCTCTCCCCCCTGCCCTTTTGAGGTGAGGGAGTGGCTGGGTGAGCAGCTGGCAGCTGGCCAAGGTCAACCCACTACAAGAATATGTAAAGTCAAAATATTTTGTTCTACAAAGTATTTGTTTACAATCACAATCATGGTTTACACCCATCTGGTGACCAAGCACCACACAGCCACTCCATCACTTCAGTAGGAGAAAATACAACAGATAACTCCAGGGTCAAGACAAGGGACAGGGAGGACTCTCTCACCAATTTTGGTCACAGGCAAATGACAGACCTGACTCGGGGAAACAAAATCAATTTAAATGACAAAACCACTACCTATTCACCAAGGGAATCAGAGTAGGACAGTGAAAAAATCCCCAGATCTTCCCCCTACCCTTCTCTTCTTTCCCAGGACCAGCTCTGCTACCTCCGCCCATGACTATGTGGCTGGGAGAGGGGGACGAG
>NW_010393790.1:352-3607 GCF_000710305.1 Buceros rhinoceros silvestris | reverse complement strand
CCCCAGATCGTCCCCCTACCCTTCTCTTCTTTCCCAGGACCAGCTCTGCTACCTCCGCCCATGACTATGTGGCTGGGAGAGGGGTCAGAGAATGGGGGTTGCAGTCAGTTCCAGTCTGCTCCACGTTGCTTCTGCTGCTCCTTCCTCCTCAACAATGGAATATTCCCTGTCAATATGGTGTCACTCCCATGGGAGACAGTCCTCCAAGAACTTCTCCAACTAGCGTGGAGGTTTCTCACAGGCTGTGATTCTCCTAGCGATGAACTGCCCCAGTGCAGTCTCCCTCAGAGTCACAGCCTTTTTGAGGATCTGTTCCCTGCTCCAGCATGGGCTCCTCTAACAGCTGCACACAGAACATTTCTCCACCAGTGATCTCTGAGGATTACAAGGACTCAGACTTCCATATCACCACGGGCTGAAGGGAAACGGCTGCTCTGGAGTATCTCCCCACCTCCTTCCACACTAACATGAGTGTCTGCATGGGTTGTCTGTCCCTCAGACCTACTCCCCTCCAAAACTCAAGGGAGCTCCCAAAACAAAAGGCCTTGCTCAACAGGTTTTCTCTCTTAAATATGTTTATTTGCAGAGGCGCTGATTGGATCAGCCTTGGCCACAGGCAGGCCTGACTTGGGGCAGCTTTCATAAAGTTTCTCACAGGGGCCACTCCAGCAGCACACACACACACTCTACTAAAACCCCGCCAGACACAAACCCAACACAATTCCTCCAAAGCACTAGGACCATGCCAAACTCACTGATCTAACCTTTACACTGCCATATATTATTATGTGTCCACAGTCATGGCAGGCATCTCAGCAAAAGAAGATGCCATTCCAACAACAAAAATAAAAATTCCCCAGTTTTACACATCCAACTACATTTTTAATAGGATCCATTTAAATGGTGTATCCAGTGCAAGAAAGACGCAGGCAACCAGGGTTTTACACTGCCATATATTATTATGTGTCCACAGTCATGGCAGGCATCTCAGCAAAAGAAGATGCCATTCCAACAACAAAAATAAAAATTCCCCAGTTTTACACATCCAACTACATTTTTAATAGGATCCATTTAAATGGTGTATCCAGTGCAAGAAAGACGCAGGCAACCAGGGTACGTTTGCTGGAGAGCTACCTAAGTGGTTAGGGGGTTGGAGCACGAGTTCTCTCTCGGGAGAGACTGAGACAGTTGGAGTCAGCCTGGAGAAGGTCAAAGAGAACAGGGTACAGAGAAAAGGGAGCCAAGCTCTTGTCAAATGTGTACCACGAGGGGACAAGTGGCAACGGACACAAGCTGAAACACCGGCATTTCCAAGCAGGTCAACGGCAAAGTTTTTCATGAAATATCTATCCTTTGAGCTAATTCAGCACTTCACTGGATAACCCCTGAAGCGTCCTACTCTACTTAGGCTTACTTTGAGCAGGATGTTGGACACCCAGAAGTCATCTGTAGAGGTCTCTTTCAATGTCAATTACTCTATGAATCTAAAAATTTCATTAAATTTGTATCAAAAAAGGACAATAAGTTGATGTATGTATGACTTTCAATCTAAAATTCAAAACTATTATTTTTAATAGCCTTGGCTTCACTCAGGAATTGTAAATTGAAACTCCAAGTAAAAAACCTAAATAACCAATAAGTTCACTTGAATTCAACTTGTTTGCCTCAAACATACAATAACTATGGAGCTGTTCTAATATAAAAAATACAATCTGCCCATAAGGTGAAAAGCACCAAAATCCATCGGGCTGTTTCCAGCCTGAAAGGAAATAATGCTTCCCATTTAGGCACCTGGCAACATCCAATTTTCTAAAATTAGAAGCTTCTGAATGTATCCTAACACATCAAGAGGCAACAGATTTCTCACCAGTTCACTCACTTCAGCCAGCTTAACTGAAAGGATAAACAGTCTAAATTTAAGAAAAAGATACACACTCCTTAAGCACACTCACTAAATAAACGGCACATGCTTAAAATTTTATATATGTTGCAGCCTAGAGACTAGTGATCCAAGTGAAGTATTAACGGGTATGTTGTTGTGTATATTTCACTTCACCAATGAAAATGGTTATACAAGCACACTATAAGAAATGCCACAAATTAAGACTTTCTGTCCTCTTGTGCATACACATACAATCTTAAATCACGTGAACATGCTACAACTAACATATTCTATAAGAAAATACAACACAAGTTAGAGAGCGCCTCCCTAGTCAGCAGGTATTAATTACATACTACCCAAATCCATCTCAGAAGAAAAAAAATAAAAAAAAAGAAAACCTAAAACCCCCAAAACCCCACTTTCAAATGGTTTTCACCATACTCATATAAATACCATACTTCACAAATACTAATAAAGTTTCACAGCACCTTCAGAATATACTATTTCATCTCCATTTTAGACAAGAAATTATCATTGAAAAGCTGATGCAAAAAATAATTCACTAATTCTGGAAGTCCATTTGAATACCAACTTATGAATGTTTAGCATAGCAAAGTATTTCACAAATAAAAGCGTCCCATTGCTTTAATTGGAACCACAGATACTGAGAACCTCTGCAAAACACATCACTCTAAAATAGCTCTTCCTCAAGTACAAGGAATATGTATTTAGTGTCCCTTGTGAAAAATACATTGGAAGTGTTTAGTATCAGATGAAAATTCCTAAAAATTAAACTCAATCAAGAATTGATCTCTTCTTTTTTCCCCTCTTTTTCCCATCCCTTCCCTTATTCATAAAATACGTACAGCCTCTGCAAGTCTTCACTACAAAACACTGATTCATCACTACAGTACCTTGGCTTTGTGCCCTGACGAAGGAGTTAATACTATAGGAATAAAACCAGGATTCTTTAGTTGGAGTTATACTACATATATCCAAGAGATAAAACAAATTGAGGTAGTCAGGAAATCCAATTTCTGGCCAAAATACGGTAATAGTTCCTGGTTGGAACTAGTACACACAGAGCTGGCTGTTAACATCTGTGGAGCCTCTACTGAGCTGTCCTGGTTTAAGATAAACAGGCTATGTCTACCTTTGGTTTTGTCCCAGGGTGCACGTGCCTATGGTCATGCACCCTGGGAGCACCTGATTTCACCCAACCCTGAGAACTAAGCATGCGCAGCAAAGGAGAAAATAGACGCATCAGAGAGCCAACAGTGTATTCTTCCCATGACGTCAGCACATCTCATCAGCTCTGAAGTTTTGGCACACCCTGGTGCTATCTTTAAAAAGGCACGGGGCAGGGCCACGTG
>NW_010393790.1:0-218 GCF_000710305.1 Buceros rhinoceros silvestris | reverse complement strand
CTCCTCCGCCCCCCCCCCCGCCACTACCACCTGCCCTCTTCCACTGCTTTAGCCACATGACTTCTGCTCCATGAGGGTTAATAGCTTGGTAACCTACATTACCGTTTCCCTAACTGCGGTTCGGTTACCACCACACATCCCCAAGCCCCCGGCTTTGTTGCACTGGTTTGGATTCTGCATCAACCTTTTCAAACTTTGTTTCTGTATATAAATATCTT
>NW_010393789.1:766-5341 GCF_000710305.1 Buceros rhinoceros silvestris | reverse complement strand
ATCTAAGATTGCTGCCTATTCACAACTGCGTTGACATTTTCTCTTGCAACAGATCGGCGTAGTCAGGCAGGATGACAAGCAAAATCACCGAATACTTAAAACGACACAGTATCCCACCAAATCCCACCTTCCCAGAGGATTCGGCTTACAATAACTGGCACAACTGGGAAGAGGTAGAAAAACAATTGTCTGATGCGAGGAGGTCAGCTAAAGTGGGAAAAGACAAAGGTTTGATTTGTAAAATGTTAGAAGCGTGTTTAGAAGCTGTGCCAAGAAAGGAAAAAACACGAGATATAGGATTTACAGGATGAGATAGAGTGCTGTAAATCTACTGAGCTGCTGTTATCTGTTAACAAAGACCAGCTGCAAAAACAACTCAAAGAATCCAAATTAAAGCAACAAAACCTCTCCCCCCAACATTGTTCAGATTAGAAAACTAGTTGTATCTCCTCAAGACTGGGATGGTAATATTTAGGGTGATACAAATAACAGCAACTGGAACAAAAATAACTTTAATTCGCCTGAGCCTCCCCGCCATCTCTGTCAGACCAATTATTAAGACAGATGAAACTGTAGGACCACAGGGCAGTGCAGGAAATTGCACCAGCAAAACAGTCTCGTTTGATCCTATTCAGATGGCTAATTCACAGGACTGATATAGCAGAAATCCTGGAGGAACTGAATGCCTATGGTGAGCATCTCTAACCAGGGGAGACAGAATTATGCTGAAGGGCAACAAAGCCAATGGCTATTGGGGGCCTGGTGTCTTTTTAATCCCCTGAATGACTCCCACTCATTAATAAGCAGAGTGGCATACTGGGCTGGTAGCAATGTTTTAGAAAGAGGACAACCCATATTAATACCTATTAGATCTCTGAATGACCTCCTCCACAGCTTTCACAATACTATGCCTACTTCTCTCCCCCAACAGCCTGCATTTGCTGGAATCTACATGAACTCTCCGGTTTTTGCATATGTGACTTAATCTATTTTTGCATTCTAAAGGATACGCTTTCTTAAAACTTGTAGAAACAGGAAAGAGATCTTACCTACTGCCACCTTCTTCAGAGAAAAGTTAAGTTCCTGCTCTGGCCAGTTTGGCGCAACATGTAACGAGCAGGGCACACAGTGCGTTTTTCCTCCCCCTACACTAGGGGAGTGACCTTAGTGCACTCAAGAAAAGAAGGGAGAGGTATCAATGTTTCAAAGCAAATTAGTTCCCTGAGAGTAGGAGGCTATTACCCTGGAGATACAGTGACAAGGGGAGAGGTTCAGAGAAGGCAATAGCGGAAAGCTGAAGGTTTTACAAATCATCATCACCATGGCTTGGCTTCGCGAACGAAGATCTGGGAAGGGCTTTTCCCACGCTCACTGCAAGCAATGAGGGCACCCTTCAGGCCTGTGCGGTGGATTTTTTAGGTGAGGCGCAGCGTGCGCGGAACTGGCTCCACCCTTTACACCTGAGGTTCATCTGCCAGGGCCTAGCGAGCTTGGACAGCGACAGTGAAGTCCTCGGGTCGTAGGTTTGGTTAGAGTATCCTTCTCTTAGATGGATGAGCCTTACAGGGCTAAACGAGCCCCATCTGCCCGGGTCTGGAGTTAGAGTTGTCCTTCTCACACAACACCTAGATGCCCTACACCACAGATTCAGAAGAAAACAAGTCCCACCAGCTCTGCCGCTCATTCTGTTGAACTGAGCCTGCATCCACTGCTTTGCAGGACACAGTCATTTCTTATAATTACCTCTCCATCCCTTACCTGTAGGTGCACAACTCTGTACAAGCTATATTACAGTAAGTCCAGCTGCACTGACATGAAACCCAGCTTACACTACCATATTTACTGAATTGAAATGTGACTATTAATTTGCATATAATTTAGTCAGAGTCTATACTGTATACTATACATATAAGATAAGAGAGTCTCTGAAGTCATCAAAAAGCCAAGATGACCGTGACAACAAGTGATATCAATTTAAAACAAGTACTTTCTGCCAGCTAGAGGAGGCAAAAAAGAAGGGAGAGTATCAACTTCCCTGTGATCCAAATATCACTTCCTTGTATTTATCTGCTCAGCTATGAATTAGACTGTTCTGAGGATACCATTTTCAACTGATTAAAAAACCATAAAGTGTTTAACTAGGGTGGACAAATCCCACGCAAACGAGTCGGTTTTGTGTATTTCCCATTTAAAGTTGCATATTTAAGCCTTATCTCAGTGGAATAAGAAAAAAAAACTGTTTGGTATGGGTTGAATCATACTGTTTATCATTCTGACAATTAGGACACTATAAAAATATCAACACAGAATTGAAGCACTGAGTATCAGCAGCAGAAACTTCACTGTTCCAGAGACCAAGGTATACCCTTTTTAACTTTCCTAATATATATTTAATAAGTGTGCACATTATTTGGAATATTAAACTCAGGTCAACAGTTCCTTAAAATATATTGTATTGCACTATTTCTCAAGAGTCATTGAAGTAAACAATGAACTCATGGAATAAAACAAAGCTAACAAAGCTATCCTGGTGTTAACTTTTAGATGACTTCTCACATTACATTTAATTAAAATAAGCAGTAAACCTACAAGAACTTGGGACTGAACTAATACATACTGGATCTTCTGGGAATCATGACTCTTTTCCCTTTAAATGCAGACATAAAGATCCAGACAGAATCTCCTTATTTAGCATAGTTCTGATAAGCTGTTTGAACTACTCTCCATTCCTCATGCAGAAACATACAGTGAACCCAACTGGAATAAGAAGGTATTCCTAGTGCTATTATCAGCTCCTGTTGGATAGATTTAAGGTGAAGGCATATACCTTACATTTGTTGCTACTGGAATTCAAAAGATACAACTGTACTATAAAGATTCTCGACAGATATCTGCTCTTCTAAATCACTCAGAGTAAGATATCCATACACAGGTATTCTGATCGGCTCTTCAGTTTCAACAAACTGAAACATTAGCCTTTCGTTTTTAGGGAAGGCTGCAACTACTAACAGAATTAATCACCACAGATTCTGTTCCGAGCACACTCATTTCTCATTTAATGAAAGTAGACACCGTTCAATACTTCAGAATATCAGAGATCACTGGGGACTGGTTAGGTAAACATTAACAGAACTGGCAGGCTTGTCTGTCACCATATGCTGTTTCTTTTTGTCAACTCAATAAACTAGGGGATTTTTCTGTAAACAGTCCTTCTCTAAGGTTAACTTCCATTTTCAGTATCGTCTGTGAGTATTTTAGTATTTAAGAGAAAGATTACACAAAACACATCTTTTCCCCTTCATTAGTACCTTGTGAACTACAGTAAACGCTTTTCAAACCCGATTATTACTGGAGCTGAACTTGGCAAGGTATGCAAAGAATAGTAAGGAGGGCTTTCATGGGAAGCCGGAAAAGGATGGTCAAAGCAAGCACACCCTCATGATCAGCAAGACTGACAAGCTGGCAACAGACAAGAGAAGGATGAGGTACTCAACAAATTTTTTGCCTCCGTCTTCACTGATAACTGCTCTTCTCACACTGAGTTAACGCACCACAAGATGGGGACCAAGAAGGCAAAGTCCCTCCCACTGAAGAGAAAATCAAGTCTGTGACCACCTGAGGAACCTGAACAGACATAAGTCTATGGGAGTGATGAGATGCATCCCAGAGTCCTGAGGGAACTGGCTGAAGTAGTTGCCAAGCCACCCTCCATGATACTTGAAAAGCCCTGCCAGTCAGGTGATGTCCCGGTGACTGGGAAAAGGGAAACATTGCACTCATTTTTAAAAAGGTGAAAAGTAGGACCCTGGGAGCTACTGACCTATCACAGCCTCACCTCTGTGCCTGGGAAGATCATGGAGTAGATCCTCCTAGAAGCTACAGTAAAGTACATGCAGGACAGGGAGGTGATTCGAGGCAGTCAGCACAGCTTCAGCAAGGGCAAGTCTGACCAACCCAGTGGCCTTCTACCAAAAAGCGACTGCATCGGTGGACAGGGGAAGAGCTATCTATCAGTGACCTGGACTCCTGTAAGGCCTGTGACACTGTCCCCCACAACATACTTCTGTCTAAACTGGAGAGATATGGATTTGATGGGTGGACTGTATGGCGGATAATGAATTGGTTGGATGGTTGCATTCACAGGGTAGTGGTCAATGGTTTGATGTCCGGATGAAGATCGGTTAAAAGTGCTGTCCCTCAGGGGTTCATAACGGGACCAGTGCTGGTTGATACCTTCATCAGCGGCATCAAGTGCACCGTCAACAAGTTTGCAGATGACACCAAGCCGAGTGGTGCAGCTGACACACCAGAGGGACAGGATGCCACCCAGAGGGACCTGGACGAGCTGGATTAGTGGGCCCACATGAACCTCATGAGGTTCAATAAGGCCAAGTGCAAGGTCCTAGATTGGGTCAATCCTCAGTATCAATACAGGCTGGAGGATGATGTGAGTGACAGCAGCCCTGCAGAGACAGATTTGGGGGTACTGGTGAATGAAAGGCTGGTCACGAGCCAACAATCCGAACTCACAGCCCCGAAAGCCACCCGTATCCTGGCCTGCAGCAAAAGCAGCGT
>NW_010393789.1:0-349 GCF_000710305.1 Buceros rhinoceros silvestris | reverse complement strand
AAAACACTAGAACAGGTTACCCAGAGAGGTGGTAGATGCCCCATCCCTGAAAATATTCAAGGTCAGGCTGGATGGGGCTCTAAGCAACCTGATCTAGGTCAAGACTCCCTGCTCACTGCAGAGGACATTGGATTAGATGACCTTTCAAGGTCCCTTCCAACCATAATTCTATGATTAAAAAACCAAATCCATTTACTTAACAGGAAATTAACATGGCAGTGAATTAGAGCCTTCTTATCTTCTTTGGAACATTACTTCAGATAAAGTTTAACATCCTGAAGAAAAAATAAAAACAAACCCCCAAAAACCCCAAGTCACCACCAAAAAAACCCCACCCAAACCCACAAAA
>NW_010393788.1:129724-130115 GCF_000710305.1 Buceros rhinoceros silvestris | reverse complement strand
CATGCAGTCATTGCATTCAGCAGATCCTGGAGGCTGTGCTCCACTGCCATCAGATGGGCGTAGTCCATCGCGACCTCAAGGTGAGTCTGCTGCCGACGCTGCTGCCACCGCTGCTGCTGCTGCCGCCGCTGCCCTGCTGAGCCGGGGGGCAGCAAACCCAGGCAAAACCAGAGCCTTCGGCAGTGGAAATGCAAACGGGGTTCCTTTTGTTTTATCTTTTTATTTATTGTTTTAATTGTCACTTCACTGCACGCGAGCGAACCGCTGGTGTTCCCTGGAGAAAACCCGCTAAAGGCTTGCCAGTAGCCGGCCATCCAGCTCTGGGGCTGCTGGCACCCACTGTCGGTACCAAGGAGAGCAGGAGTTGCTTTCAGACGTTTGGTGTATTCGT
>NW_010393788.1:123943-129561 GCF_000710305.1 Buceros rhinoceros silvestris | reverse complement strand
GAGTGGAGGGGGGGGGAACTTCCCATCTCTCATCAGCCTAACTTGGCGTGCCTCTGGGAAGCACACGAGCGTTTGCATGTCACGCCTTTTAGTGACAGGAGGCCAGCTGCTGCGAGACTGCTGGCACAAAGTCCTCTCTCCCCTCCAGATGATGACTGGGCTACAGAACAGCTTTAGAAAGCGGGAATTCCTGCAGTGTTCTCACCATGAGCACCTGAAGAGGCGAGTTCCTTCCAGACGAACGGTGGCATTGAGATAGAAGCTCTGGAAGGAGAATTCTTGTGCTTAACCATGTATGGAATCCAGATGGCTGGAGATGTCCACTGCACAAATACTCTCTGCATTTAAAGCATAGAAAGAAACAAGTGGAAATCTTTTTCATTCCAAGCTGGTAGTAGAAGCCTTGTGGATAAGGGAGGGGACTTAGTTTGGTCACTTGGGCTTCAAGCTCCTCGAGTGGAAGGAGGAGCGGAGTTTATTTTGAAGTAAACAAGGTTTATTTTGCAGTCAAATGGGAGTGCCCTGTGATACCAGAACATTTACAAGGGCAGAGAGAAAACAGCCGGTGGGCTGAGACGGTGAAACAGCCTCTTTCCTTCTGGCACAGCTTGTCTCTTACTTTCCTTTCAGAGGGAATTCTGGGGAGCAGGAATTTCCTCCCAGGACAGGAGTTTTCTAACGGTGATCATCAGTAGTAGCGCTGGAATCAGAATGTCATCGTCTTCCTGCAACCTTCACTCCCAGATAAACAGCTATTGTAGCCGTTGAATTCATAAAGCCTCTGTTGTTGTCCTGCAAAGGGGAACGCTCTGGAAGCTCAGAGCGTGTGATGGATGCCCAGAATTCTCTGCCCATTTTGCGCTTCTGGGTTATCCCGTGTCACGGTTGTACCACAGGCGACTGAGGAGTCCCTGTCCAATCCATAAATCTTGGATGGCAGCTGGATAACATGGCACCAGTTCACATGAGAGGATGTCGGGTTTGTCCAGCTGTTGCGGAGATCCCTGTCCTCCCCGTACATCCTGTACTCTTGGTTTGGTGCACTAAACCCAGCTGCTCCCTGCTCCAAAGCACGTCCAGATTTCTTACTCTGGCCAGTCCTGGATGAATTGGAAAAACGGCGTGAGAAAGCACATTTCTGCCAAGCTGTAGTGCCCAGTTCCATTTCTGAAATCAGAAACTTCAGGAAGCAGAAGACCGTCCTTCTCCAGATCCTGCTTTGTGGCAAAAGGAGAGCAACCCAGGAGTGAGGTGAAAGGCTGTGGTGAAATCGCAGCAGAACTCTCTGGGCCAAAGACGCCAAGGCCCACGACCAGAACCACAAGACCTGTCAGAAGATGCTATGGATACTTAAACTGCAAAACTTGGTGGATTCTTTTTTTCTGATCACAATTTCGTAGCATGTTTTTGTGGGGGGAGGGCAACGAGAAGAGATTTTGGACAATCTGGTTGTCTTTAACTTCCCTTTTAGTGTGATTTAGTAGCAGAGAGGAGCTTTTGCAGCCCCTCACAGCGTGCTGAAGTGCTTGGCCCTGCTCTGTTTGTCACCCTTGGTGGAGGTCAGAGTGGTGGTGGGTCCTGGGTCTGGACCAAAAGACCCTGCTAGTGGCAGGCTGTCTTGAAGGGGCGGGAACGGGCTGGTCAAAGTGCACTGCCACGTGGGAACTCCAGCTCTGGGCAGTGAGCAGCATTGCTGCTCTTGGAAAGCTCGGTGGTAACGACCCTCCCGCATTCAGTGCCCCCCAAGAGCTGGTGCTCCGTTTACACTGAAGAAAGAATACACAGAGGCAAAAGCGCTTGATCTCTAAGAATGAAAGACCTTTGGGAAAATAAGGCGTAAAGCACGTTAATGGGTTTGTAAGTAATTCCGTAGTTAACCCTGCCATTCTACATGCTCGACTGCAGCCAGTCTACGGCGACGGAATCCAAAGTCTGACTCCTGGGCTGTTAATGTTTCCTGAGTAATTGCGGTCACTCTGAGTTAATGCACGGTAATTAGGCAGTCTGCCTGCCGTCACCCTGCGGTGACAGCCGCCAGGCATTTAAGCACATAGTCCCACACACCACCGATCTGCTTCAGCTTCTGTTGAAACACAGTCGTCTGTGACAGCGGGGTTTCTGCAGAACACTTCGATTGGCACAGACATGTAATAGAATTTGAAAAAAGAATCCCAAGGGAAAAAAAAAGGTAAAGAAGCAGCAGCAGGAAACACAAACTGGCCTTTTTGAATGGAATCGTGTTGTGAAGGGGCAAGGTTATGTTCCCATCAAGAGGGTGAGACGTTTCACTGCTTTTGGCTTGCTGAAGGTCACAAGCAAATAGGATCAGCCACTGCTTTAAGACGTTTATGTAAGAAGTGTGTTCCAGGAAGTAATTACTGTGAACTTTTCCTGCTCGGACGGGAAACCTTCGAGAACAGTGTGACCGTACGTTGAAATTAGTGTCGCTAAATGACAAGCAGTGGGACATAGCTTAAATCAGCACTGGTGAACCTAGAGCAGAGTCCTCAGCTGTTCAGTCAGCACTTGATAGGATGCAGTCAAAGTGGTTACTGATAAGTGATACCAAGATGGTATTTTATTCTGAGACCTTAATCTCAATTTGTAAAATCGTGGGACAATAAGATTCACGTGTCTGTGGGTGAAAGGTTTTTATTACTGTCTTTTCTATGACACAGCAGCAAAAGTAGGAGTGAGAGAATGGGGATTCTAAATTGCTGAGAAAAATGTTCCTTTACAGTTTGATGAGAGGGGAAAAACCCACCTTTAGACTAAAGAGTTGTCAGGGCCAGTTCTGTTGTTAATTAATAGAAGTATCACAGCAGTTGAGGTCTTAATTAGGCTCAAGCATATTTGGCTGCATCCTGGATGGCTGTGTTGAAGACAGCCTTTGCCGAAAGAAGCTTATCGTCTTAATTGTTTCCAAGCTCCGTACCTCCACGGGCTTAACAGCGGTCACACAAATAGCCTGTGGGAGCCGGTGTGATCGCTGCTGGCTGTAAAATGTGTTTAAGAGTTTGGAGGATTGGGTCCCCAGCTGCAGGCTGGATGTGGTGAATTGCCTTGTGAGAGATGGCTGCAAGAACTGCTTCTGGAAGCGTGACAGCAGTACCCTGGCAAGGGAGGGCTGCTTGTGAACTGTAGAACAAATGTAGATGTAGAACAAAGCCCTTTTTAAAAACAACAGAGGTAGAAAAGGAAGAAATGGCAAGGAGATACTAAAGCGGTCACAGGTCTCTGACAGAACCTGTTGAATTCTGCAGTATTTTGTTAGTTTAAAAAGATGTGAAGGTTCATAGTATAGTTATCTTCGGACAATGTGGTGTGTTTGCTAAAAGATACCTTACCAACAGCAGCATGAACACCCTAGTTCTGTTCAGATCCTTTTAATTGTGTGAGCGTACAGTAGCATTTGGTTTCAGATATGACCAGGGTACCTAAAAAACCAGCAAAGCAGGAACTTCTGCAGACTTCCGTGATTGGTTGTGGTTGGTTCTCGCAAGCACAAAGGTGGGCGCTGAAGGATTTGCAATGTCAACACACCCGCCCTCCAAACTCAGATACCACCAGGCGTCTGTTACTGTCGAGCTGCCATGCAGAGCATCTTTATGTTTGACAGTTAGAGATGCCTAATCCTGCAAGCAGCGTAGCTAGACTAGTGATCAAAGAATAGGTGTCTTTCGGAGGGTTTCTACAGCGTTGTTCTGGTAGCGGTCTCGTAGGAGTCTCAGAACAGTCCTATTGGGCAGACAAGTCTCGCAGTCCCGTATGACCACGCTGGCCGATCTCCTTCTCTAGCAGACCTGCATGCTGTCCTTGGTCTTGCTGTCATGGGATGGTGAGGGCTGTCCACAGGCCTGGGGCTTCTTTCCAAGTTGGAATGGAAAGTGCAGTTTTTGCGATTACAGGGAGAAAACACATGGGTTTTTTCTCTTTTTCACTCCTCTAAGTATTTGTTCTTTTCCAGACTGCCGTAACTAAAAAGAAAGTTAAAGCCTGTCTAAAATACATTTACTTACCTTTTCATCTCAATTTTTTCTCTCTCTGAAAAAAGCCCGAGAACTTACTTTTAGCTAGCAAATCCAAGGGAGCAGCAGTAAAACTGGCAGACTTTGGATTGGCTATAGAAGTCCAAGGAGAACAACAGGCTTGGTTTGGTAAGTAAATACTGATTTTTTTTTTTTTTCCTTACCATTTGTTCAGCGTAACTGTTAAGCCGCCCAAACTGCCTGACTCTCACCCTTGTGTCAAACATGCAGCTGTGTCACTGTCGATACGGAGCTGGAAGGGGTGTTTCGTTCCTAGTTCAGCCTCTACAGCTGACTACGCTTGAGACCCTTTTCTCCAGGAAGAATGTGACCTGTCTTTCTCAGCAAATTAAACAGAGCTTGGCAGCAGAACTTACTTGTTTAAAGAGGGGGGAAAAAAATCCTATTCTATTGGCACAACAGATTGTTACAGTTCACAGGTGCCCAAAGGAAAATGGTGGAAAAGATTTAATACCGGTTGTTTTAAATGCTGGGACATGTACAACCATGGTGCGACTGTCTCCCTCCCAGCTTCTTTGAACAGATGTGAAGCACAGGACCAAATCTACTGCAAATCCCAGGAGGAGAAAACACAGAATAAAATATTTAGAGCAGCCACCTATTTTGACTTTTTTAAAAATTGAACAAAGTGCTTGCCATCTTAGAATAAAGCACAAAGGATTTTGTGCAGGCAGTGAGCCGAGCGGTTGAAATCTGGGATGGAACTACATGTGGATGCCCAGGCAGTACCGCTGGACATATGTTGGTAGCTTTATAAACTAGCCTGTTGTTTTAAATCCCAGCCTTTGTATAAATGGATTTCAGTAATCCGCAGGAGATGGAGGAGATTGCTCTTGCACATTAGCAAATAGACCAGCACAAAAGGAGTGCAGTTGAAGTAAGACAAAACACAAGTGGTTTGCTGTAATGGCAAAAACATCAGGTAAACAGGAAGCATCTCCAGAAAACAGTCAGCGGAGTGGACTTGGCTCCAGGGGCTATTTTCTCTAGATGATAGATCCCTGTGCATGCAGATGAGGCACAGCGGGCAGCTGCAAACCCGCGCAAAATGGTGCACTTCATTTTCTGGTCATTTGGTTCTTGCAAAGAGCTTAGTTGAGCCTCGTAGCATCACGGAAGGTTGAACAGGATGTCTTCAGAGTGGCTGTCTAAGGAAGAGGAAAGCTGGCAGCAAGGCACTAGGAAGTAGTGTGGGTCTTTTTATTGGGTGTGTGGTATTCAACAGGACTGGGGGGTTCTGTACCTTCCCTGCAACTCCCTCTGCAAAGCTCCTCAGTGGTCCAAGTGTCTCCCTTCATATTTATGACTGCTCTAACAAGGCAAAACACGAACTGCGATGTGCTGGATGTTTGAACTTCTTGCTTCCTTCCAAAAGGTTTTTCTGCTTTCCGCTGGATTCTGCAGCGCTTAGTGACTCATGGCGTGCTCCGATTCTAATTATAGCTTTGCATCAGTGTGTTTTTCTTTTTTTTTTCCTCTTTTTTTGTGTTTTTGTTTCTCTTGTTTTTGGTGTAGTCCTCTGGTGGCATGGTCACTTTTCTGCTCGATCCGTGGCTCTGCCTCAGCAGG
>NW_010393788.1:120474-123828 GCF_000710305.1 Buceros rhinoceros silvestris | reverse complement strand
CCACCTCGAGCTCTGCGTGTTTGGATACAGCAGAACCCTTCCCTGGTTTGCATGTTTGTCAAACAACCCTGTTCCTCGCCTGTTTGCAGAGAGCGTTGCAGGGTTCTGCTGAAACACCCCACCCCACCCCACCCCGCCAGCAGGTGTCTGATGGAGCGGGGCCGCGTCAGGCGGGCTGCACGGGCGCACCCGGGCAGGTGACTCATGGCCCCGCGCTGAAGTCGGGGGCAGGACAGCGGTTAACTCGCTGGTAGCTAGATTTAGTCCTGGTTGTTCTCATCTTAAATTAAGTCCAGCCTTGCAACGAGGACTAAAATATGCACCACTTAAGTCATTTGAGCAGCTTCACCTAATTGGTTTGTTGTTGCATTAAATTTAGGTTGTATACAGTTAGTCTGTTGGATCCAGCTGTGCGGGAGGAGAAGGCTGCTGCCCTATGCTGACTCCCAGCTGCTTGCGCTTGCCCCTTGCTGCCACCTGCTCACATCTCCTCTCCAGACTGCTCATTGGAATATTTATTCTTGAGTGCAAGGGCATAGATTAGCTGAGATGTACAGCTTACCCTGTTTGAACCAACAGTGTACTGCCGTTCCACTTCGGAATCCTTGCCTGAGTGGCGCTGAGAAGGCTCTCAGTCTAGCGGGGGGTGGTGAAGTGTGGGGCATATCTTAGAGCAGTCACCTCTCCTGCTGGGTGTTTAAGATGCATCTCTGCATTCTGTGCTGTGGGATTAGAGTTCACCTTCGATCCAGGTTTGACTCAGAACGTGCTGTCCACTTGTGAAACATCTGTGTTTGGAACCGTTAGGCTATTTGGGCCGAGTAACGTGCCATCTCCTGTAGCCGTGCACCACTGAACTCAGCAGGGCATGGCCTTTGTCTTGGGCCTCTGGGTGCTATTCAAACCACGCCGCGACAGGAAGGCAAGGGGTGCAGTTTTTCTAGACACTGTACATCACAGTTTCCAGCTTTGCGAGTTGTTGTAGCTGAAGTGGTGACCACCGTTAGCAGCAGTTTTCTGCAAAGGGCACACTCGTATGGGGATCCCTCTGACCAGTTACAGAATTACCTGATAAATGACAATTAATGTTTTCAGTATGTTTTTTCTTTTCCCTGAAATCATGACCCTTCTGCATTTGCTGCTTTAAACAGCTTCCGGATAGGTACTAAAACCATACCAGTTCCTTCTGTTCCGACCCATTCTGTGTCTTCATCAAGAGACAAAGTTAGCTAAGTACTGTCTTTATTTGTGCTTTAACGTTTATTTTCAGGTGATGCATAGTAACGTTTGTGGAGCTTGAATGTTGAGACAGCTTTGCTTCCCCTTTAAAACGAACAAAAATATTGTTGTAGAGCACTCCGGCCAAGAAGAGACCCAAATCATCACTCTATTTAAAGCTACTAAGAACATACATTTTTCAGCTTCTCAAAGGAGCTTAAGACGTGTTTCCTGTATGATAGGACTCTTTAAGAATTCATAGCTCTCCTATCAGGAGGCTACAAAAACCAAGCTTACTTCTCAGGAAAATGTTTTAGCTCTGTTCTCAGGAGAATATCCAGAATGTGTGCCTTCCTGTCCTCCTCCCGCCCTACGACAATTGCCAGCCGCAGGGCGAAGGCGGTACACTTGGTGCGTTATCACCGTCGCTCAGAAGTTTTGTGGAATCCAGGGTGGTATTTCAGAAATGGCACAAGCTTCTTCAGGAAAGCCACCAAATTCTCACCTTCCAGCAAGTCCCAAGTATTTATTTTAGGCAAAGATGCTCGAAAGAGCAGACATCAAACTGAAATGCATGGAGTCTTCTTGGTCGTTAAGTTCTTATCCTTTACAGTGTCCTAAGGAAAGTCTGTATGTACACCCACCTCTTGCATTTCTCCTGAGGGAAAGCAGCACTGCTGGTAACGAACGAGGAATGGAGCACATACACGTTCTAAGGGCTGGATTAGTTCAGGGCTGCTTTCTGCAGGCTTTTGTAAGGAGGTTTCCAGAAGTGGAATGACGTCAGGGGAACGAGTTTTGCGGTGGAAAGGTGCTGTTAGAAGTAGGTGTGCGAAATACGAGCAGCAAAGTCTGTAGGAAGGCTGGACCCTAAGTTGGAGGTCTTTGTGCTGAGTAACTGCCAGGGGTGCTCTTGTGAAAGCTCGTCCTCAGCACCTCTGAACTGTGCCACCATCTGGCATTGGCTGAATTGAGTTTCCACTTCCACGTGTAGAAACTGGAACGGTGTTTTCACTTTCTTTTTTAATTCTAAGTGAGAGGTCTCTCCACAGGTAAGCTTTCCTTCAGTCTAGCCCTGCACGTTGTTTACATGGAGATCTGCCCTCCTGTGTGACTGCACAGGGCTCTCAAATGCTCCTGCTGCTGAGCTGCCCCTCGGTGTTGTTAATCATCTCCCCATCAATGGCAGTGGAGGTGCTCTGTCTGTGGTGCCACAGCTGATGGAGGCCCAGAATTCCCATGCGATTCATGTTTATAGTCTTAATTTTTACAGTTTGGGGCTATTTTAAAATAGCCTAAATTAGGCCAATGATTAAAAAAACCCCAGTAACAGTCTTTGGCACGATGGTGTGAGTTTTCTGTCTTTCAATTAGCAGCTCCAAGAGGATCACACAGATAATGTTTCCCAGGCTCACCCTGCTCTGCTAACTTGTTTTGACCTAGACCCCAAGCCAAATGCGTCTGCACCTCACCGCTGGCTGTCTCCCTGCAGCTCACAGTAACGCAGAAGTCATGAAAGATGTTTTCTCAGCTCTCTTGGAGTCTTTCTGCAAACCTTCCCCTCTTGTCAAGGATCACCAGGTCCTTGACACCACTGTTGAACCTCCAGTGGCGGGTAGCCAGCCAGCTTTGTGTGTCCCCTGCCCTCTCCCAGTGGTGGTGGCAGAAAGGGGTGTGCCCAGGCTGCACAAGCGTTCCCATTGTCATTACTTCTAGGCGATTCGCCATAAAAATAGTTAGTGGTTGATGGCTTGGGGTATGATGTCCCGTGTCTTGTGGGCTGAGCTGAAAGTCACTTGGATTGTGCGGAGCACGTACAGCTTTTGAGAACAGTTGCCTTGCCTTTTGCCAGGCTTTGCTGGGACTCCGGGATACCTTTCTCCAGAGGTGTTACGAAAAGACCCCTATGGAAAACCTGTGGACATGTGGGCGTGTGGTAAGAAGTTATTCTGCAAGACGGTGTTCGGTCCGCTGTAAAGTATTCTGAGGGAGAGAGGTGATGTCCTGAACACGTTATATTCTGCATCAGATGATACGTATTTAGTGGGATTCGGTATTAATTTTTAGACTAGGTCATTGAATTTTTGTTATTCTACCAGCTTCTTTGGGTTTTAATTATTTATGAAGTGTGTGACC
>NW_010393788.1:71428-120367 GCF_000710305.1 Buceros rhinoceros silvestris | reverse complement strand
TTCCTGGCCACATCTACACAACACGCTTTCACAAAGCATTAAAAAAATACCTGCAGGCACATGATGCTAAACTGGTGAGAAAGCTTAACAGTCCGTACTGTGAGCTGGGCCTTAGCTTTGGTCCACAAGCAGCGTAAGATCTGATCTGACCAATGTACCAGAGCTGCAGTTCTGCACCGTGAAACTGTCTGGTCTGTGGGCTGGAGTACAGAGCGACCACTTCATCACCCAGTTCTTGGAACAGAGTAGGTGAAGGTACTGGCAAGTGGCAACGAGCTAGCTGGGAACAATTGGTGGTTTCCTTATTTTACTGCTGCCCACGCTTATTTGGTTGTGTTTGGGAAAGCAGTTGCCTTTAGTCGTAGTGAATCATCTCTGGCAGATGAGCAGATGGACCCTTTAATTTCCTATTGACCATATAGTCATGCAGATAAATCGAGTTGCCCAGGTTTTCTTTGTGTGAGATTAGTTAAAACACAATCATACGGTCACCAATACAGCCATGATAGAACCAGAGGTAGAAAAGTGCATTTTCCCAGAACATCCATGATCGCTGAAAATTAATTCTGCAGCTGCCTAGGCAATTTCAGTGTCCCTGATGGGATGCTGTGTGAGATACCCACTGCTGTCCGCGCTCTGCAGAGGAGGCTCCCTGTGAGCCCTGCGTTTACTGTTTGCCCCAGTATGAACAGGCAGTATTTTTCAGTAGCTGGGATAAGACTGTTGAGTCATTTGTTCTACATGGTTGTCAAGTGTGAAATGAATTTCTGGGGGTTGTTTCTTAAAATGTATTAATACTACTGTGAATTTTCCACAGGGGTCATCCTGTACATCCTCCTGGTGGGATACCCTCCTTTCTGGGATGAAGACCAGCACAGGCTTTACCAGCAGATCAAGGCTGGTGCTTATGACGTACGTACCATACGCTGTCTGCTCAATTATTTATAATCGTACCTCCAAACAGGAGTTTTCTAGAGTAAGAAGTGAAATCAGAATTATTTCCTAACTTGTTTTTGTATTGGTTATCTTTATGAGCCACTCAGTACAGTGACTGCTGCTTTAGTAACAGGAATGTTACTGGGATGGGAGTGTCCTCTGCTCATTTAAATCTAATTTCCCTACGGCTCCAAGCTTTCATTGTCTGGTCCTGCTGTAAATCATGCAGTTTAGCTTATGCTGACAAGCCTGTTGAGGCCTCTGTGAACAACAAGGGGTCCATGTTTTATTTTGTGGTTTGTCTCTTCAACCAGTCAGTCACTCTCAGCTGTTTTTAAGAAGTCCTTAACTTCTTAAATATACCCCTCCACGCTGCTGTGTTGCCCGCTTTTGGAAATGCAAACAGAGTGACAGTGAGGAATTACAGTTTCATCCGAGGGGGCAAGAAATGAGGGCATGCAGGATCTGAGCTGTGCATCTGCATCGTGCCTGCAGGGCACATACTTGTGCCTTGACACTATCCAGTTCCTGGTGTCTAAGAGTAAGTATTTCTAATAGAGGAAAATACAAAAAGGTTAAGTTCTGTTCACGAAAGCAATTTAAGACAGGGATTTTCTCATTCCGTTTGCATTTGAGCAGCCACTTGGAGTAGAAATTCCTGTGTAGAAATACTCTGCTGAGCAGGGAGGGGTTAAATTCCTAACTGCTCAGGTTTACATACCGGAGCTATACAGATTTACCTTGAAAGAAAGCGAACAAGGAGTTTGAATAATAAAGATTTATGATTTTGACTGTATTAAAAGAGAAGGGAGAGCTGTAGTAAGTGCTGCATGATCATATGCCTCTGTGGTGTCTGGGATTTGTTATTCTGTTGGCTGTTCTTTTATGCTGTGAATTTCAGCTGGCATCACCTTATTGTAAATACAGAAATACTGTGCCTTTGAACCAAACAAATAAAAGGTCAGAAGAGTAAAGGAAAAAGGCATAGTTTATACAGCTGGCTAATTCCAGCTTTACTAATTGTGGCAAACTGCATTTTTCCCCTTAAAACTGGTTATCTGTGCTAGCAGTTGCATTTACAGAAATAGTATCAATAAAAATCCTTAGGGAAAATTGTGTAAGGGTTGTGCAAGACAATATACACATACGTGTTTTTTTTCTTCAGTTTCCCTCACCAGAGTGGGATACGGTGACTCCTGAAGCAAAAGACCTCATCAATAAGATGCTCACCATCAACCCAGCGAAACGTATCACAGCATCGGAAGCACTAAAGCACCCCTGGATCTGTGTAAGTAACTTCACAGATGTAACAGGATAATTTGGCAGACAAATCAGCTTGTGGTTTACTTCAGTATATACTGGAGGTGTTTAGAACATAATTAACTAAGGGAGCGTAGAACTGTAATTAGACAGATAGGGTCATTAGTGGTGTATACTGAGGTCCCGGCCTGGGATAAGGGTTTTGCAGAACTCCTTTGCCTTGACTTCGTGGTGCAGAGTTTCACTGCCAAACTTAGAGCAGTATTTTGAATGCTCCGAGAAAAGAAAAGTATAAGAAAATAACTTTGAGGTAGACAACGCTTTCCATCCTCATCCCCCTGTAACCGTTACGATAAGCGTGAAACGTCAAGGCCGGAAATTAAGGGAGTTTTACAGTCAGTTTGCAGGCAGGGGCAAATCCAGTCTGTTAGTGGATCCAGGACTGCTTCCCAGTTCTCAGCCCATTCCGCACTTGGCCTCTGCAGGTGGTCTGGGCTGGTAGTTTGGAAGTCACGGGGAGACACAGAGCTGGTGCCCAGCTCTTGATTCGTTCCAGTAGCCTGCATTGTCTTGCCTGTAAAACTGTGATGGACAGAAAGTTGAGCTCCAGGGAAAGTGGAGGTTCTGCTGAATTTTCTCTGAAGTATTGCCTGCTGCTGTACCTCACCTTATATCACTAATGCTGATGAAAAGTTTCTTCTCGTTTTAACACATATTTTCCAAAATCATAGTTCAGTGTATTACTTCAATTATGTTTATATGGCATAAGCCAAGTTCTAAGATCCTGTGTTTTTCTTAGTCCTGTTTCTTTCGAGAGGCTTTTAGACGTGGAAAAGGCTGAGTAAAATGAGACCTTGGTTTGTTGATTTGGAAATTTCCCAAATGTGTAGAAACCTGCGCAAAGGTGTAGTCAGACAGAGTAGAAATTAAAGGCCTGAGGTTTGGACCATGTGGGTTGTAATATGTATGTTGTAGAGTAAATAAAATGCTAGACGTCTGGCTGGGTGCGTTAAAATTCTTTTCTTCTTCTCTTAGCAACGTTCTACTGTTGCCTCTATGATGCACAGACAAGAGACTGTAGATTGCTTGAAGAAATTCAACGCAAGAAGAAAACTGAAGGTAAGAATGAAAACTCCGTGTGGATGAGTGGCTAATTTTGGAAAGACAAAAGAATGTTGGCTTGGGTTCCGTGTGTAAAGCAAGCAGTCCCTATGCAATTTTTTTCTGGAATATTATGCTTAAATGAGCCATTTGATAGATGGACAGCTTTTGGCAGGAGGAGCTTAAACTTTTCATGAAAGGCACTAGAACACAGCATGATTTTGTTGGATTCAAAATAACAACAATCATCTTCATTTATGCACGTGAAAGATGGCTTTGTTGGAGGAAAACCCTCAAGGGTTTTAGACTATCCTTTGTGTTCTCCTGACCAGACAGGGTAACTTTGCAGATGTGAACTTTTCTGGTTAGCACATGACAAATAAACCGCGCTTCCTACCTAAAGGACAATGTAAGCCTGTGAGGAAAGCCTCTTCCGTATCCAGCAGTGCACGTTGCTGATAATCTATGCTGTGCCTGGGGTGCTGGAGGTTTGCGCACTCGTACTCTCTACCGGTGAACAGTTGCGATTATCAGGATTGCTGATAGGTGTGTGATGAAGATTGAATTACAGTTTCTGCACTCCTGGCCTCATGGCTGGTGGGTATCGCCCAGACAACCCATTCTTTCCGGGTTAATGCAGGAATTGATGTCATTTATGCCTGTGTTCCTTTGTGTTGCGTCGTGCTCACGTTCAGAATTTTGCACAAGTGTGATGCTAATTTAAGAAAATGTATGTGCACACAGGGGGCCATTCTGACAACCATGCTGGCTACCAGGAATTTCTCAGGTATGTTCATTGAGCTCCAGATTAAGATGGTCTTTACATCTCAAATGTCTGTGATGACTAAGATCTAATTAGCGTTCATTAGTTCAGAAAGGTCTTTGGTATTCAGCAGCATGTAAATATGATAGATCTTAAGTCATTTCCTTTGTTGAAGCAAACAAGAGAATTTGAACTATTTGGGCCAAAGAGAACCTCTTGTAGATGACAGTCTTAATTTTTCGGTAGAATATGAGTTCCTTCTCATTTTTGGTGTTACCTGTCAAAAGACAGAGTGTTTTCCTGTCTCTTTTGGTGGGGAGAAATTGAAAAGAATGCATATAGCTTGACATGCCTAAGTATTACCAAACAACATCTAAAAACCTCCCTATTTTTATAGACCTAAAATGTCGTTCCAGAATTGTGCTGCATCTTGTATTAAAAAAATAAACCGGTACCCGTTCAGTCTTTATTGCATTGCTAAGGAGTAAAAGATGTAATAAAACAAATCCTTCTCCTTCTCTACTTATGCATAACTTCATAAAACAAGAGATGTTTCCTCTGTATGAGATGATGTCATAGTGACATCCCTGGAGATTTAGATCTTTATGCTAAACCAATTTTAATAGAAAAAGCTAAAATAAGGTTGCTGTTAGTCAAGTTAAACTGTCCTCAATAGAAGTAGTGCCAAAATGTTGATTCTGTGCTGAATTTTTTCTTTTACCATTTGAGATGTCAAGTGAATAGTGAAAATTTAAAGATCAGCAGTTTTGCTTAGCCTGCTACTCTGCGATGTAACTGTTGGAGTGTACCGTAAATTAATTTATGGACAGAAGCGTGATAGAGCTTTGGGCGTGTTTTGAATGATAACAAGCACTGACTCATCGAAAATAAATTACATAACCATGAATGCAAGAACAACTTGTCCAATTTGCGTAGCACTTGACATACCATTTCTGTCCTAGTCGAGTTCCTGTGTTTCATACCCACCTCTGACCCGGAGGACTACATTTATGTCCATCCCGGGGGGTTAATGCCTAATGAGCTGCCAGCATCTGCCAATTCATTGTCCGGGTGGGAACGCTGTAGGCTGCAGAACTTGTAGAAGGGAATAGTTACTGCGTTATCAAACGGGCATCATCACCGGCACTGCCTGTGGATGTAGGGTCAGCTTCAGCCATCGTGAACCAAAAAAATCTGAGTCATTTTAAAAGGGGAATTTCAGCACGAAAAGCAATCGGGTTTTGGCTTTGTTTTGGATTTTTTCCACCTCTCATCTCTGTTTTACACCGTTAATGACCCATGTTTTATCCTGAATGAGGTTTTATTTTGTCAGTTTGTTTACCCATTGTATTTTGTTGCTTTTGAAGGTCGTTTGTCCATAACAATGTGGTTATAAAAGTGTTTTATTTTCCTTTTTCTTTCTTCCTTTTATGTGGAATGTGTATTTCTTGTGAGGTAAGACCCTCAGCACGTGAAAGGAACATCTTTATTCTCCTCTAAATCAAAATTGCTGTTTGTCCTAAATCACTCTAATTTCTACATGTTGTCACAACACCTTTTCTTTTCAGTCTGCTTTCTGGCCTGTTAGCGCTGCCTTAGGTTTATTTATAGCTATTGCTTGTAGTTGCAATAAATCTTTCATTGTGGGCTTAATTTAGAATGTGCTAATTGCTTTGCTACTGCAAATTCTGTAAATACTGGATTTGTGTGCAGCATCTGTGCTTTGAGAAAGGTGCATCAAAAATTAAAATACATTAAAGTGCATTAAAAATGCATTCCAGACGAAAACCAGCAAAGGCAGTTGCCTGTGCAGTATGTCCTATAATCTAAAATACAGCCTAATCATCCACGCTAGGCACGCGGCGAAGGACAGGCTGGCAGTGCCGTGAGCTAGTAGTTTCTGCTCTTGGTGCCCCCAGTTTCCTGGCTTTGATTTCACTCATTACACGTAACACGTGATGTTCGTTACGCATTGCAAGAACTCTGGAATTTTCTACCCAAATTTAGCAAAAGGACCTTATTTGTTCCAAGTATCAGCCTTGAAGAATTATGTTCTGTTTTCCTGTATTTTTGTAAGGGCTAATGGCATAAAAGAGGCTTTGAAAGCAATGAACTTCTGCAGGCTTTGGCCTTAGGTTTTAGAAACAGCTCTTGCCCTTGGCTTTCCCCCATGCCTCTCTGCAGCTGATGGAGAGCCCACGCTGTTGGTGGTAGGGTGAGGTCTAAGGCCATGCTGCGTCAGGCCCTGTCACAGCTCAACAATACGTGTCAATCCATTGATCTTCCGTATTCACGTCACGGTTCTGTAAGTGAAACCGTGCAGTGGTCCTGTGGCACGATACAGGCACGTTTCTGAGGGGATTCGACGTTTTCTGTACTCTGAACTGGAGCTCCATGAGCTCCTAATGCAGCTCTAGCTGGAGAAAAAGCCACAAATACAAAAATTCTCGTCAGGTTTAAACCCTGTACTCAATAACTCCGCTATCCTCGGCCGGTCTGAGCACCCTTAGGCTGGCAAGGTGCACTTGTTCCGTGGCGTTCTTCGTTATAAAGAGAATGATGCTGGCAGTGATGGGAGCTTCGTGTCAGGACTGTCGCCCTTTGATGCACTTCCTGATGGGAAGATTGGGCCATGAACAAGAATAAAAACGCAACCTCGCCAGGCTTGTTTCGTAATTTATTATTCTTCAAGTCTCTGGCAGTGAGTCATGAAGCGTTCACGCTTCAGGGAGCAGTTTATTTGAATTTGGTAGGTCACCCAGCGTGAATTTTTGCTGTCAGCGTTTGCAGGGTCCGAGCTGCAGTGCGCTTGCTTGCACATTCGCCCTCCAAATTCAGTAATTGGGAATGATTTGACCCCGTTCGTGGTGCCGGGTTTAAGCGGTGAAATTTAAAGCCTAGCACATGGGTGATGCTGTGGGAAATGAGATTTTGCCCAACATTCAAAGTCAATGCAGGATAATCTGAAGGATTTGCAGTTTCTGAAATATTTTCTTTCCTGTGCTCAGAGCAACAAAAGGAGGAAATAAAAGCTGAAACCATATCTGCAGCTGGGAGGCAGTGGGGGTTTGCTGCGCAGATGGTCGACCTCGGTGGTAACCACCTGACACTGAAATTATTTGTCTTGTTTTACAGCAGCCAAGAGTTTACTGAAAAAGCCGGATGGAGTTAAGGTAGGTTAAACACATGCTTTAAACTATGTTTTATTAGTCAGCACCTATCTGGAGCTTCTGCCAGTTCCTAGAATTGATTATTGTTATTTCTTTCCTTTATAGAAGTTGTTAATAAGTGCTTCTTGCCATGTACTTGAAGTGATTCAAGTTAGCGGGTGAAGCTTAAAAAAATGAAATAAAAGTAATGTTTTCAAAAGAAGTGTTTTAGTAAGTGGAGGGTAAAAAATTACTGGAGAAGATGTTTTTCCTGCTATTTTAGTGAAGGATGATTGTGTTATTAATGACTCAGTGTTATTAATTAGCTTGTGGTTAGAACTGATGGCATGGTGGTGGGCACGTTAGCTCTTCAGGCGTCAGCGTTGCCTCTGTGTTTCCCCGTGACTTTGCATCAGATTTCGTGGAAGACCAAAAGTTTCCTGATAGGCTTGGCTCCACAGGGGGTGTATTCTGCCAGATGTACGCACTATATCTGGCAGAAGTGGAGGGGTTTACTATCTCAGCAAATCAGCTCATCCTGACGAACAGACCTTGCTAAGAAGGGAACATTTTGGCAGCTTTCAGACGTGATTTAGAGCTCCTATTCTCATGTCACCAGATCCTGCAGGAGGAGAGATGCTTCACAAATGAATGTTCTGGATAAATACTTTGAAAAACGGCCAGAAAAAAAAAATCTCTCAACAATGAAAAATATTTTATTTCTTTTCTCGGAGGACTCCTAAGGACTAAAATAAGTGCCTCAAGCTTTCATTATATGATTCCAAAGGTACTCTTCTGTGCTCAGTGTGTTTACTCAGAAGAGTGTCTTTGACCTGAATTTTAATTTTCTCTGTAATCTTAACCTTTTCCCTTAACAAAACATTGTATACTTAAATACCAGATTCACAGCATATTTGTTCCTGTTCTCCCACATACGCACGCTTTTCCTGTCAAAAAATCATGAGGCTGACTGAAAGTGGAGCGAGCGCACTACGTGTCCGTGCTCCTCCCTGCTATCCTGGCCACGTGGAGAAGCACACATGCAGAACTGGCCTGTCGCTCCCTGGCAAACCCTTCCCGCGGTTCCTTGGGGAATACAGACATTTTATGTACTCTGTCTGACCAGCTTTTACCTCTTACATATCATTCCTCCTACAGGTCTACGATGGTATTTGTTATATCTCAATTTTGATTAGAATATTGGAAACAATTGTTGCCAAAATTTTGCCTAAATTACCCTCGTGGGGATTTGATCCTTTGGTTTTCAGCACATTTGGATGTGGCTGCTGTTTGTCTGCATGGTCACGTGGAGCAAAGGGAGTAAATGTGCCTCTGGGGAAGTCTGGTTTTGTCATTTCTGTTACTGAGATAACTGTATGTATACTCCATAGCATTTTCCCACCCCTTCCTGCAGCTTAGGCTGTCTTTTTCTTTAAAAAAGAGAAAAAAAAGGCAAAGCAGAAATATACTGTACTCCGTGCATTGCTACTTCAAATCCAACCAGTCACGTTTTCTTCTTTTCCTTTCTCTCTGACTGGTCAATTCAGAAAAGGAAGTCCAGTTCGAGTGTTCAGATGATGGTGAGGATCTTTATCGACAGATTTTTTTTTCCTCCTGTGAAACGTTCACATTTAGAGCTCGAACAGTTGCCTTTAGCTTTGTTACCATCCTGTGAGAAGCTGCGAGACCTGGAAGTACCACCTTGGGAATTTTAAGCCTGCAGTTGCTGATTGCCATCCCCAGTGAATTGTGCTACAGTTCTTCCAGCAAGTGTTTAGGGTTTCTTAACCGGGGGACAAACGAAAACACAAAAGTAGATGTAACGCTGGCCAACACCGCTGTCCTTAGTAAACAAAAAACGTAACAAACCGGTAATCTTATAACAGCCTTCTGGTAATTTTTGAAAGCTCCTTATTTTAAAAGCTAATAGCGTTAATACCGTAAAATGTAACACAAACCACACTGCACAAGGAAACAGCACCGCTTTCATTAGCCACTCTAGACCAGGGTGCCGTGCTGAATGCTCAGGAGTGAAAAACCGATTCCACAGCCTTCCCGTGCCACGCTTTTCCCAGCTAACGTCCCTCACAGCTGAGGCCCTCCTCACGAGCTGTCCCAGCTGCCAGGCAGGCTCAGTAACTCCTCTCCTCCTCAGCCTACTCTGCAGTCATGCGTTCATTTGGCCTCGGGGATCCCACGCAGCGGCGTCCTCTGTTCCTGGTTGTTACGGTCTTGAACCTGACTTGGGGTGTTTGTGAGGATCAGCCGGGATGTCCCAGGCAGGTCCCGTGGCTGCTGCCAGTAGAGAGAAGGCACATACCCCTCATCTGCACCTCTCACCAGGAAGCACAGCTCTCCTTGAAAAGCAAAAACTGCTGGCGGGGTCCAAGCAGACGTATCGTGATGTTGATGAACAGGCTGTTCTTTGGGGGAACGCAGGATTTCAGTGATAGCTGTGTCCAAACAAGGGTCACTAGAAAGGGACGGTCACACTGTTTCTAGCGTGAAGTGTGCTCCAGCCTCTTGTCACGGAAGTGCCATGTGAAAGAGTAAGTCCCCAGGTAGAGGTTTTGTTTCTTAAAGTGTTTTTATAATCTATTGAAAAAGGGCCGCTAATAATTCTGCAGTCGTGCCCAGCTGTTTGGAGCGCTTCTGTGTGTCTGTCCAGCACGACCGTCAGACCTGAGAGCAGCTTCTGACAAGCCGGGTGTTCCTATGAAAGCGTCCCTTCTTCCCGACAAACAGAAGGCCGTCACTTAAACACAGTTCAGCTTCAGAATGACTGCTTCGTAGGGAAATATTTAACTCCTTTGGGCATCGTTTCCCTTTGCTGTTAAAAAAAATGTGCTAAATACACCATGTGTGTTCACGTAAAAATAACATGCATGTAGAAGTTCTGAGAGAGAGAGAAAGTGCCCCGGCTTCCTGCTGGTTTCTCCCAGCGTTTCAAAGGGGTTTGCCAAGGTCTGGTTACCCAGAGGAAATAAGGGTGATTTGAGTGACATTCTCTTGGTCTGCTTCCACCAGTGAGTGCCGTATTCTCGATAGCTTACTCAGAAGTTTTGACTATACTTCCTGCAGTTGCCAGCAGCAGCTGTAATGGATGTTGTTTATTTTTGTAGGACTTTCACCAAGGGAGTATGGACCCAAGCCTGCTCTCCTTACTCAGGCAGAATTGCGATTGAGATTTGATTAACCTGTTTGCCTTATGTGTTCAACACGCAACAGTCGCTTGGCATATCACTTCATTTTTTTGTATTAAGCTGCTGCCGAATAAGACTGTATGAAATCTGGTGAATTCTTCCTTTCTTGCCTCATGTTTTTGCTCTATGTCTGTCTGCCTTTTGTTAGGGCCTTTGAATTCATAGTCATAAAAATAGGAACTAGTCATCATACAATTTCCTAAGTGACCTTTCTCTTGTTCTGGAGGATTTGGTATGCCACCGAGCAGCATTGTGTGTGTTCTCACTCTTCCACAATTCTCCTGGAGAACTTTCCTTTGCTGATTGGTTGAGGTTTTCTTACAAGTTTTGTCCTGAGTAAGGAGTGCAGGTTTTGCCCATCTCACAGTCCCATAAGTATCGAAGCAAGTTAGCTGATGTAGGAAACACTTGCTAGTACTTAGATTGCCCTGAGGATGACTTTCTGCACAAAGGTATTTATTCTCTCCCTGTCTGGAATTCAGACTCCTCTGCAACTTATTGCTGTAATTGTGAATAGATAAATGAAATTCATTGGAGAGTTACTAGGCTGAGTTGGGGCATAACCTAAATATATGACTCATATTTTCTCTTAATGACAATTTCTGTAGAAAGATTGCTGTTAAAAACCTAGCTCCTCCTTATCCCTCCACTGTGGAGCACTGTGAGCTTTGGTGCTAAATCAGATTGAATTATTTTCATTCTATACAGGAGAATGGTTCCTATCACAAATATTACTAAATAACACTTAGGGTCAAAATGATGTTCCCTGACATTAACGAGCAAGACTGCTCTATGTTCTTCAACTGTGACTGCTGGTTAAGATAAGGAAATTTGCAGTCTGAGATTCATTAATGCCGGTGCCGCTGACATTCCCATACCGCAGCCGTATTCTCAGTGAGGTTCAGGTCAGCTGCAGGCTTGATTCCTGCAGTCAGCAGGTCAGCTGCCACACCAGAGTCCAGTAGCCACCAAAAACCGCTGAGGACACGGAGCTCGGTGCCTTTCCCCAGTTTGCTCCGCTGTTCCAGGACTTCGTCCTGCTTGGTGCCTCTTCATGTACATTCCTTTGCATATTGCCACTTTCTAATTGCTTTAGAAAGGCCGTAGAAGAAAAAATGCCACATTTTGACCCCAAAATTGCTTGTTTGTTTCTGTAACTGAAGACGTTAATTCCATTGTTACAAAAAGCCATTAATGACATAATGTTGGTCTTTTCTCCTTTGTTTTGCACATTTATTATTAAGTACTGTGACTAGAAGGTTCAGTAAAACTGCTTTTTTTGGATCAAAGTCATTCCAGACAATATATACACCCGGTTCTGCATGCCGCTTTGGGCTGCTCTTGTTAAAATTAGAGGGGACCAAAACGTACGTAATATTTTTTTCCTAATTATTGTTAAAGAAAAAAATTACGTATTTCAAACTAGTTTTACTATAATCTTGCTTCTTAGTGCATGGAAAAAGCGGCTCAGTACGTTATTTTTAGTTTTTGCTGTTCTTTTCATGCCATGGTATTTCTGAAAGCTGAATCTTAAAAATGGATTTAAAGAATCTGATACCTTGGAGCTTATCACCGAAGAGTTTAATTTGAGTTAAACTTTTGTACGAGTAAAAGCCAAAAGGTGTAGTTATCTTTATTCCAATCTGTTCCCAGAAGCCAGTAGAACAAATGAGAGTTTTCTGGAGAGCTGTGAAGAATCAATGTTATTTATGGTAGCGAGAGGTAATTAGAAGCAAAGAACAACTGGGTGCAATTATTTTAATACTGTTGCATGTCAAGAAATCGCAAGGGCTATTTAGGGCTCCCTTCAAACCCTGCTAATTCTGTATTCCTCGTACATGTGATTAGCTGCTGCTCAAAGGCTCGCTGTTGTTTCAAGTGTCACAGCTAGACCTTGCGTAGCCTTGGCGTATAGAGCGCACCTGAAAGCCCGTTGCTGGCATGCGCCGAGGAGCCGCGGCTCGCCAGCGGAGCCCCTGCTAGTGTTCCTTCAAGTGCTAAGTTCATCTCTCTGTGATTCTTTATTTCCATGTCTCTATCTATATCGCGAGGTCTGTGCCTGTATAGAGGTGGTCTATACAGAGGGATATAGATACGGTGCCCGCCGCGCGTTCTAAGGCCTGTCTGTTTCTGTTTTCTGCATACCTACAGATAAACAACAAAACCAACGTGGTAACCAGCCCCAAGGAAAATATTCCTACCCCGGCGCTGGTATACCTGCAGTCTTCCTTCTCATGCTAGCTCTGAGTGTTTGACCATCTTCTGTTTGCTCTTCCTTCTTCTCTGCTTTTCCATGCATTTAACTCGGTTTGCTTTCTAAAACCAGGTTTTGGGAAATCTTTTGCTTTGAATTCCGCTTTCTTTTTTGTGTGAGGAAGTCCTTTAGAGCGTGTTTATTAATTCAGAAATGTGACATGGAAGCTGGATGCGGTAGAGTCACGGTGTTTGTTACCATAGCTGAATTTTTTTGCATGCTGTGCCAGAGAGTGAGTAGAATGCGCTTTATGTTGCTCTTAGCTCTTTGCCTGATGACTGTTTCTATCGTTTTAATGCTAATGTTTTGCACAACAACAACAAAAAAAAATCCAAACTGAATCCCAAGCTCTGTTATTTTCTCTGCTTTGTGTTACTGCAAGTATTGATGTCAAGGAGAGCTAACAGGATGATTGCTAGGCTACCGTAAATAGACCTTATTCCGATTTCCATTCCATATTTCTTAAAACTCAGCAGGGCTTTGCAAGTCTTCCCTGGGATCAAGAGGCATCTGATGCTAAACAGTTTTGCTTGTTTCTCTTCCGTTTAAACCTGCGGGAGACATTACTGATTAATGAGCTCCATTAGGACGACGTGATGATTGAGGTGCTGTTCACGAACGTTTCCGCTGCAGTCTCGCCTTTCTTAGCAGCTCCTCTCTCTGAGGCAAACACGTGTTGCAGGGCTCACCAATACCACAGCCAGTGCGTTAAAGCACCTAATTCTGCCAGGCGTTGGTTCCTGCACACCCACCTGTATAGCTGTGAAATGGGGGGGTAATTCACACAGCCGGGGAGAGGTTCTTCCTCGGGAATGGCTCTGTGCGCTGGCACTGGACCACACGCCACTCAGGAGTGTGGGAGGGCCAGCTAAGAGGTGTCACACGTGAGCATACGGCGCTGTCCCCGGCCATAGCTGTGCACAGTGGTCCGTGCTCAGGGCGTGCTGGCTAGCTGCCACTGCAGGGGTTATTTCATCTTCGTTCGAGGAAGAAGGGTTTGGGGAAATGACTCTTGAGAATGACGCGGACATCTCTCTCAGTGACTTCCACGCTCCTCTGCCAGGGCAGCGTTTGGCAGCGCTCTGAGCCTTCCCAGTCACGGCAGTGTCTAGAGGTGGTTAACGCACCCTTAATTCTGATCAGTGCACTCGTAACTCTGTGTGATCACCTAGTACTGATACAAGCAAACGAGCTTAAAGAAAAGAGGTGATGTCTGCCCTTCTGTCTGGCGGCTCCAACAGGAAAACAGGCAAAGCCGCCAGTATGGCCTTGAGTGAAGGAGAGCCTCTGCAGGTCCCTGGAGCTTCAAAGCCCTGTCTGCGCTGGGCATGAATAAGGTCTCTGCATGCTGCTGCGTTAGGCGGGATGGTCGTTTTGGCTGCTTGCTGTTGAGGACATCTGTATTGGAGACATCCAGTTTCACCCTCTGGCAACAGTTAACGATTGTGGTAGCTCTTGTCAGTGTTGGCGTTTGTGAGCTGGCTCTTCTTGCGCTCCCTCGCACTAATGAGACTGTATTTACCGATGGGAACTCTTTTCTCTTTATTTTGTTCTCGCTCAGGAGCCCCAAACTACAGTAATCCACAACCCTGATGGAAATAAGGTATTCAGAAAGAATCAGCTCCATCTCGCTTTTCCACCCCACACATTTCATCTGCTGTTCCACAGCACAATAGGGCCATTCCGGGAATTCCCCAGGCAACTCTCATTCCTGCATTTGTTCCACCTGGCGTCTCTTGAGCCTGTTTTCATCTGTGTTCATGTCCTACGTGCGTGCTGGTGGTTGCTGAGCTGCTGGTGGTTGCTGAGCTGCTGAAGCTCATGGGGGAGCGATCGGCAGAGCTGTGTACCCTGTGCAGCCGGGCTCGGGGAGCATGGTATCTCTCTCGTTTCAGCCAAAAATGCTGCAGTCTAAGTAAAACCAAAGAGCTCTCTCTGCTCTCAGCGTGTGGTGAGATGATACTGACGAGTTGGATGTGCAGTTGTCACCTGAGATAAAGACGTCATCGCAGTTTACCCCATCTGCTGTTTCTCAGCATGCTTGTACTCTCTGTTGTGACGTGCCTTTTGCACAGGGCTTTGGTTTTCCTCCGTAACATCACTGAGCAGTTTCCAAAAAATTCTAACATTTCAAATGACAGAGAGGTCTTTTGATTTGTATGTGTTTTCTTCATGCTTTTTTCTTTCTCTTGTGTATTGTGATGTTTGCGTTTGGCGGCTGGTTCGTAAAACATGTTTTGTTTTGTCCTTTTCATGCATGGACTTGAAAAGAGCCAGGAAACACCATCCGTTACGTATAGCACATGTTCCTAGGTTTCCTGGAAAGAATTCACTCTTCAGCAAAAATTCCACTGTTTCTTTACAGTGTCGACTTAAAGAACTGACATTCCCTTTACCTAGTCTTAACTATTGGTGGTTATTATTTCATATGAGAAGGAGTGAATCTGAGTGAAAAAAATAACGCATGCAGACATTTCCCGAGCATGAGCGTGCCGACGGTGTGTGTTGCGCTTGTACATCCCGCTCCTTTACATGCCTTGCGTCTGTTGAACGCAGAGCTTTTCTTTTCACATTACTGCTTTTTCAACCCCCCCAGTTTAAACTCACAGGCAACCACCAGCCTGTGTTTGAACACGGATCTAATCCATCGCTGAAGTCTGCTAAAGACCAGGAGTCCCAGATGTGATATTGGTGTGACTACATCTACTTGACATTATTAGATAATCATATCAATTAAGATACTCAGTGTCCCAAAAGGTCACAGCAAACACAACAACCCACTTAATGCAGGGGGTTACTCCTAAATTTCTCTGACAGACTAATCGGTGTAGTACGGCAACTGGAGAGGGTGCTTCAGTGTTACAGGCTACATCTGCCCCGTGAGCTTGTGCATGGTGTTTGCAACTTGTATTTGGGGCGGGGGGTCTTTGTGTCCTTATTAAGTCCCTTATCTGTTATTTTAAGTGATAGAGCATGACACATCTGTGTAGAGTGAAACGTCTAACGCCAGCCAGCTCAGGAAAAGCATGGTGACTTGTTCGGTTTTGCTTGTGTGTGAATTAATTCATGTGGTTTTATTTATGGGTGCACATACGTTGTGGTTTTTTTATGGTCTGAATAATGCATTAACTGTTTTGAACATTCCTTCGGCTCAGCCTTGTGGAGACACAGGAGCTAAAGGGCACTGCCAAATTTACCTTTCATTATTTATGTGTAAAATCCTTTGAAGAGCTGAATACAATACCAGTCCTAGCTTCTGTCTCTCGGATAAAAATAGACCAGTTAATCCTTTTTGCTGTAGAGCCGTGAATTAAAATAAAAAAAAAATACCGATTTGACTTTTCAAGAAAGGGTACAGGCCAAAAATAACAGGTGTAAAAGCTTCGCGGCTTTCTAAAGCTGTGTACCAGGTAGATTTGGCAGTGCCTGTTGATTTCGTGTTTCTGGTAATTCGTGAAAGACCGAGACACAGTGTCCTTGCCTTTTTAACCGTGTGGTGGCTTAAGTATAAACCGTCCGAGAGATGAGTCATTCCTCTGCGTGACTGCTTGGTTGGAGAACACCACTACCGAGCCACCTTCGGTGTCACCGGCATTAGCGTGTGTTTATCAATTCAATTCTCCAGCAACTTCCAAAAAAGCGTTTTATCACAAAATTGGTGTAAAAGCGACAGAACCTGATGCAGTATTTTTAAAACGACTGGGAGACGTGGTGTCGGTGCTAACTGGAGCACGCAGCAGGCTGCGCAGTGAAAGCTGGAGTGAATGACTGATTTTGCACAGTTGGATCAATCACTAAGCTTAAAACGGCAAGCGCTGCTACCTGGCTGAGGTAACTCGTGTAACCTTTCAGAGGGGCTGGGTACAGCTGGGTGTTAAATCAAATCCTGTCCATTCCCATCAAGTAAAAGCATTAGGCAGCAGAGAACGACAACGTGTGACAGCAGTTCAGGTGGACATGTCTTAATCGGTGTGTGACCATTTGTTTGTGAACTACATCCCACCCTGCTTCGAGGCTTTGCATGATGTCTGTGACTAACCGTGGTTCGCGGCGGCCCGCCGGGCAGGCACGGCTTGGTTTATACATTCTGCTTGTATTTACCTCTCCACAGGAATCCACAGAGAGCTCCAACACAACCATCGAGGATGAGGATGTGAAAGGTACGGTTTTAAGCTTGAAACCTTTGGAGAGGCAATGCCAGGAGTTTTGTGAGGGTAGTAGTTAACTGGGCTGTCAAACACAGAAACGCCAAAGGCATCTCTTGAGAGGGAATATTATTCCTCGTTTCAAAGAAGTTATTGTTATGCTCCTCTGTGTTACTTCTGACATGTTCCAGACTTACCTTTGACTTTTCGTTCCCCAAAACACCATTTGCCGTGAAGAATATAAAGTTGCTGCTTATTAACTAAAACACTAGTTCCAATAATAATGGTAGTATGGTGTAATCCAGTAATAATAGTAGATTAAAGGTGTGTAAGTCAGTGCTTTGTAACTCTTACTTAGTTTAGGTACCTGTAGCATGTGTTTGTGTTTTGGGATTGCTTTTTTTTTTTTTGATGTCACCATTTCAGTTCTTATTCTGTTCAGATGCCAGTGTTTTTTCATGTTTCTTTCCTTCTGTCCATACACTTACTTTAATCTTCTTTTATTCTTTAAAAAACTAAAATCAATACCTTTTTTATAAAATCAGTTCTGTAACTTTACAGATACTGGTTTTGTTTTCGTTTTTCCCCCTGAATTTTTTGCTGTGGTGTTACTCATTCTGACTTCAATAACGACATGTTTTTAAAACAGGTGTTAGGTTTGTGTCTCTCCTGTTCACAGAAAGCTTTTAGCCTCAAAGAACAGCGTTACACACTCAAGTGAAACACAAGCCAGAGATGATAGCGCAGATAAAATGTGAAGAAAGAAAAGAGAATTTTTAGTGAACTGTTGTAACCTGGGGGCTGCTGTATGGCGTAAGTGGTGTAATGCCTGAGTCACGGTTAGAAACGTGTATTAGCAAAGCTGAGCCCTGAAGTGCAGACCTGAACCTGCTGAGGAGCCTCTGCAGAGCACGGGAGCCTGTCAGAATTGTATCGAAAGCGTCTGGTGCTCGGTTTCTGAGCAGCAGGACAGCTGCAGAGCGTGTATGATAAAAATACCAGTATTGGCAGCGTAAGGAAGGCGTAGTGTCAGCAGGAGAGCACGGTCTGCTGGCAGCCGTGGGGGAAATGCAGATTCTGTTATGCTGCATTTAGAGTGCTGGGCATCACGGCAGCGCAGCGTCCTGTGCCCCTGCTGCTCTCCGCACTGCTTTTGGAAAGGCCGGGGAGCTCAGCTGCTGGCCGGGCCAATACCCGCGCTCAGCCGCACCGCAGTGATTTTCACTGCTAGCGTGTAGTTGCTGTTGCCTCGGTGGGGAGAAGGTTTTCTCTCCGCTGCTGGTAGCAGGGCAGCTGTAGATGATGGCTTACGGTAGCGCATGAGCTGCAGCTGGCTCTGAGGCGCAAGGATGGCACTGTGGTCTCAAGGCTCCAGCGGATCGTTTCACCTCCTCTTGAACAAAGTCTCGGGTGCCTTAGCAGCCAGTACCCGCTCGCTTCAAATAGCAGCCCCGTGACAGCCATTTGCCTTAACGCCAAGTAATGGCTCAGAGACCTATTACAGGAACCTGCAGCCGATGCGGAGGAAAACACAGTGAAATTCACCTTTATTCGTAACACTTGGTATTTCTGCCTTCAAACCATTACATGTTGTTTAGCAACTAACCTCATTAAATGAGTAATTTAATTGCAGGGCCTCTGCGTGATGATTTAACGTGGTGTTGTAACAGTGGGATTTTTATGAAACTGCCTGAAGCTTAGTGCACAGAATCTCGGGAATACAGCTGTAAGGAAAATGACAATGCAAATGTGTTCCCTAGTTCTTGTGTCGGATTCTGTAGCGTCACAGATCGGAACAGATCGGATGGACACAAAAAGAGGATCTCACAGAAGTCACAGGTCTGAGACAAGATGCTGGTTGTGTCCTGCTCTTTGCTGCAGCTTAGTGACCGATCTAAATCCTTCAGCAGATGAAGTTCTCTAGTATTTGTAGGTTCCTGACCCACCTCGCAGCGATGCAAAGAGCATGAAGTGGGTAGGCCAGTAAGATGAGCTGAGGCTGCGCTCCAGAGAGCTTTGTGTTGTGTGTCTTCTGGAGACGGTGGAAGGAAGAGCTTGCAGAAGAGGAGCAGAGTAGTGTCGTATTGCTCTTCACTTGCTTTGGTGGGCGGGTGGGATCTCTCTCACCGCTGGCAGTGACAGTTTGAACTGCTCCATCTGTGATGATCACGAGAACCTCATAGGCTGATGCAGCGGTTTCAGCACCAAGCCTCTGGCCTCTCACAGGGCAGTGCCTCTTCACCAGACACCAGGTGCACGTTTTATCCCAGAGTAAGGGATTTCATTTTCTGTTTCTTTAAAAAACACACATAATCTCCCCATTATTAATGGCTTGCGAGCTTGCTTGTTCTCTGCACTTCAGTATTCCTCTCACGCTTCCAGTCTTTCCACCGGTGGCTGCTTTTCAGATTGTTTTACTATAAATTTAAGGCTAACAGTACCCCTAGGGTCTAATTTCTAGAATGACTCAGGGACCAGGTAGTCCCTGGCAGCTATAATGTGTATGCTCCCGGTAATGCTTGTCACCAGATTGGGGATCTAGAAGGCACATTTCCCAGCTGAGGTGACAAAGGATCTTAAAAATCTTTTTGCTTTCCTTTGCAGCATGGAGTGCAACATGGGAAGAGGCTGTCTCCTTCCTGTGAAGGAGAAGGGAGCCGGGGATGCTGCTCTGTCGCTGGGAAGTAGTATTAGCATATGTTTTATAGGATTGCGGTGTGGCCCCCACCTTGAGAGAACGACTCTTCTTTGCAAAGGCGTGTGGTCTGGGCGCTTTTTTTCTCCTCCCCTTATTCCAACTCTGAGCACAGGTTGCCCGAGCAGGACAAGGTTCCGTCCTTTGTACAGACTACCAGCCCACATGTATTTAAAACACTGGGCTCTGCAGCAAGCGTTTTTCCTATTTTTTTATTGATTTGACTCTCTAAAGTGGTGGTAAAGTTGGGTGGATTGTGTGAGTCTGTGTGGAGTAGAGTATCTCCAACACCCTTGAGGTTTTCTGTGCCCCGTAGGAGCATGTGAGCTCATCCTTGTCTGTACAAAGCACCACGAAGATTTATTAGCAATTAAAGCCCCCCAAAACTGATAAATCAGCTATCACACTGTGCCTTTAGGAACAGGTTCTTACCTCGTGTCCACGAGGGAATGCAAGCAGTGTTCTCCCCGCCTGGCAGGCGCTTACCCTCCTTGCACTTTGGAAGGCAGGTATTTGACCTCGCAGACAGTAAAGCCGGGCTGACTTCTCATTTGTTAATGATTGAAAATCTGAGTGTCTGTAACCTTGTCCAGCTTATGTATGCGTTTACATCTTTCAGCACTGGAACGTCTTTCTTGTACTAGAAGCGGTGCTTGGCAAACAGCACTGAGCTTTAATAACTCAAGGAATAAGCTAATTCTGGAAGTTGAGTCCGAAATCACTTGAAGTTGTGGTTCAGGTTCCTTGTTCAGGTTCCCTCCTATGGGCTTACCTGCACAACAGTGACCCCTCCTAAACATAAGGACAGGCAGACAGAAAGAACTTACCTGAAAACTGGACCGTGGGCCAGTGGCAAGCCCTTCTCCTGGGACGGCTGGTGGGATTTCTCCTTCCTGTAGTAACAAGGCTGGACCGCTTTGGCAGCAGCTCTTTGGTAGGAGGTTGAGGTGGGTTTTTTCTGTAATGCTGTAGAATACCATCGTTATTTTTGCCAGCAGTGCCCACAGACTTCTCTAAAGCTGTGTGGTTAAGTTTACCATGGTCAGGAAATCTAGATATCTCATGGCGTTTTTTTGCCACTGGGAATGAATTGATGAAAGCAACTAGAAAGAACCACGATTCCCGACGGGGAAAATTGTGGCGTTGCAGAGCACTTCCTCATGAGGTAAATTCTGGCTAATCTCTCCTACATAGTGCATCTGTAAGGCACATCGCTTCAAAAGCATGAACCATTCGGGAGACAGGTATTCTCATATATTTTGCTAATTTATTTCATTTTATACCAGTTGTTTTTATTTTATTTAACAGTAGGAAGAAACCAGTTTAAAATAATCTGTTTGGAACCTGCCTTCCAGGAGTAAAGCCTTCAAATTTCCAAGAACATGGTTTTAAAAGCTCTTGCAAAACCCTGTCTATCTCAGTACTGGATAGAGGGATAAATCCACGCTGGCATCTGAACAGAGTCATTTATGGCTACGACCTTTACAACTGCTCTCTGGCACCCACACAGCCTTCCCAAAGTTCACCATTAATATTGTTTGTGCGCACAAAGATTTTGTAAGTTCTTGTTGCTTGTAATGACATTATCGTTATTTTTCTTTTGGCCTTCTCTTTTTCTTCCTTCACACCCGCCTGACCCTCATACAGCTCTCACAAAGGAGGGTGACATGGAGAGGTTATGTTGCACCCACCACTCCTCCTCTTCCATTGCTTCTTCATCTCACTGGTCACCACCCTTGCCGTGCCCCAGCGGCCGCTCCTGCTGCCAGTGCCTGCTGAAGATTCTGATCACACTCTACCTCGTCATCTTTGTTTGTTCATATGTTGTGTTTCTTTCCATCAATTCAGCGGGCAAGTCCATGAAAAATGCAAACTCAGAGAGTCATTCGCTTGAGTCTGAGCATTCCCACTCCACTCCTTCCTCTCTACCATGTAAGTTGAGAGACTCATCTGCTCAGATGATCTCTTTCATGCTCTCCTTCACTTCCCTTCCCAACATCTGACAGTAGCACAAAAAAAGGTCAATGCTGTGATCTTTCTGATCTAGGAATGCCCTTTGCTTACGGAGTATGGAGTAGATTTACTTACGTATTTATTTCGGGGTCAGGTTTTATTAATTGTGAAAAATATTATTGTCAGCTGTAAGAGCAGTAGGAATAGATACATATTTCAGAAAGTGGTGTCTTGCAGAGGAAACCTTTGCCGCAGTTTTCATCCCAGAGATAGATTTCGCTCTCACCTCTGGCTTGGATCCTGGATAGGGTCTCCAGATGAATTACCTGTTAAGTTTATGAATGTCATCAAGTTACTGTCTTTAGCATCACTAGCGATAAACCAGCCTTAAAGCTGCTGTGACAGCCCTTGGCTTGCAGCATCGATTCGTCACAGCTGGAGCATTTCATGCTTTGTTTAAGAGGAGATCTGTGATGGTTAGTCACCAACTAACTGCGAAGGAAATCTTTCGGGTGAGGAGACTATGTTTGAGCAGTTTAAAAAGGAGAGAAAAAAGGTGTTGTGTTAGTAGATTGTGTACTGGAGAACATAGAAGGCCTGGGAAGGTGCACGTTGTGTTTATAAACTGACGCAGAAATTCTTCGGAGTGGAGGGACCTTGTGAGTTGGAGAGGGGAGTGGCTTCGCAGGAATGGAGGTTCAGCTTGCCCAGTTGTGATCCCACATCCCGTGTGTGTTAGGGTAAGTTGCACTGGCACTAAGAACGGGTGTTTGCACTGGTAAAGGTGAGGTCCAGATGGGCCCTGGGAAGCACAGGCTGTGTGTAGCTGGCCTGAGCCTTACTGTAAATTCGAGTGGAATTTTTGGTGCTGCACCTAATGCAGGTGAGAGGGGAATCACATCTCAAGATGAGGGGCTGTTTCCGGTGGTGACGGTTGACAGGTAACAATGCATGAGGAGCTCTTTCCGAGGGAGGAGCAGGACAGAGTACATCAGTATATAGTTGACTCTGTCTCAAACCAGAACGACAAACACCGACAGCACAACCTACCCAGAACCTTAAAGAAAAGAGGAGTTACTAGGAAGACACGGACCTGTATAGCATTCAAAGCGAAGACAACGTAAAAGCCGTAAGGCTTTTATTCCGTCCATAGTATATATCCCCAGAAAACCTCAGCGGATTCAGACGTGAAGACTGGCAGCCCCGCGTTCCCTGCCTCGCTGGGCAGTTAGCAGCACTAAGACCACTGGTAGTGTTTAAGTGTAGGTGTTGGCCGCTAATTTGTTACCGCGTTTAGGGGCAGAGGCACCGCTATCCATGAAAAAAGGAGATTAATTTAGATTCCCTGAAAACGCTTGGTGCAGAAATGGCACAGTTACAGATATACAGTGGCATTTCAAGAACGTGAACAGTCTCGTATTTGTTCTGTTCGGTCTGTGACTTCAGAAACAAGCAGATATCTTTGCCACTTTGTTCCGCAAAACAAACGTCTCAAAAATCCTGCAAAAAGGTGCGGGTAGAATACAGGTGAAGGAACGCAACAACTATCAAATTAAACAACTATCTGCTATGAAGCAGGAAAATTATTAGGTGAAACTATTCTGGTAAAGCTGCTTGGTGGTGACATGATGGTGCTGCTACACGGGAGTTACTGGGCTTGCTGGAGACCACAGTACAGGCTCAAGTGATTGTGACTTCTAAATTACATCAGAGGAGAATCAAATTCAGTGAGCCAGTTTGTGGATTTAGGAAGAAAAAAACACGGTGAAGGGTTCAAGGCGGGAGGTGGTGGCCAGAGGCACGTGCAGTATCTTTATGTGAAAAGTGTCAGGGAAAGGTGAAGGGCTCCAGGAATAATCTGGCTGGACAGCCATCCCTGAGCGCTATTTCATGGCAGCACATGAAATAAGACTGGGGGAACCAGAACAGCCTGGTGTTAGCTCTGTGTACTGTGAAACCGAGCTCACGCTGTTTGTTGTTAAGTAGCAATTATTGTGATTATTGGTAGGCATTATAATTATAAACCAGAAAAATACTGATTTCTTAGCTGGTGAACTTGGTAGGTTTTAATCCGCTGTCACAGACACGGGAGGAAGCTGATGTGAATGTGGCACGTCGAGAAGAGCCCAGTTGAGGAAGGCTTCTCAGACAGTTGAAGGGAGTCCTGGCGAGTATGTCTCCATTGCAGCCCTCGGTGCTGGAGGTATTGAGAAACATTCCCGTAAAGGTTAACACAATTTTCCTATGAGTAAAATAGGCAAATGCCACATTTCTTGGAGTTACTGCTTGGGGATTGCTCGTAGGCTCATCATCTCAGCACATCTCACTGCTTTCTAAAGCGTATTAAAAACGAAAGGGGTGTAGAATTGAGGGTTCCTGTTGGTTTTCCATGGTAAAACACTGGTGGACAACAAGGTTTCTCTGAGCTGGTAGAGGGATTAGGTAGCAGCACGGCTGAAATAGAAATGTGCACGGCATCAAAGCTGGTTAGTGTCTCGGTTATCAAGGCTATAAACATCACTTCTCGAGACAGCAGCCAGACTCCCTGGCTAGTGTAACATGTCGAGAAGCCGTGGTGCCATGTCTTTTAAGTGCGGTGACTGTGCTATAGCTTTGTGATTCGTCATTAAAAAT
This sequence comes from Buceros rhinoceros silvestris, assembly GCF_000710305.1. Taxonomy (NCBI): domain Eukaryota; kingdom Metazoa; phylum Chordata; class Aves; order Bucerotiformes; family Bucerotidae; genus Buceros; species Buceros rhinoceros. Next base: position 96,274 of record NW_010393788.1, on the reverse strand, counting down.
AAACATTTGCCACCCAGAATAGATTATCCTGTAATTGTGTGGGAGCTCCAAGGAAGAAGGCATCTCGAGCAGCAAGTAATTCCATACAAATAAAAAGAACTCTGTAGGGCATATGAGAAGCTGGTTAACGTCACGTTCTGATAATGGTTTAAATAGGAGTTTTGTTCATTTTGCTTGATCTTTTTTGTTCAGCATAGGCTGGAAAAGTGATGGGATAATATTTCCAGTACTTACCTACATATCTAATGAATTATGGGGGTTTTTTCACGAGGCAAGTAGTAGGCATATGTGTTTTCAGAAGGGTGAAAGGCAGCGATAGCCTAAAAAAATTCTGCCAACCGACCACCTGTATCGTAATGTGATGAGTCAGAGTGAATCGTTGGGATCCGCAGGTGCTGGGAAAGAGACGTTACGTGTAGGATGACAGCGCGGATGTCGTGGTTCACAGCAAAGGGCAAGGTCAGCGGTGGTGTGAGAGCAAAGCTCTGAGCTTACGTGCACTACACTTCGGCAAACTCCTTGAAGTGCCCTGCAGCTTGCCTTGTTATCGGGCTAGTTTTTATGAGGATCTAAGAGTCAGTCGGTCTCTTATTTATGCAGCACCTTCTTATGTTTTCTTCCCAGAAATTACATTCTTGGAATATCTGTGGAATTTATTGCAAGAGAAATTATCAGCAGAGAATTGTCAAATGTTGGTGTGGAAAGGGTGGTTTTGAAAAACATTTTGTGCCCGTCACTGTATTCCTCTGCCTCTGGGGTAGCACTCCGTGCTGTGACATCCGCATAGCCAGAGTTCATTACACAACACAGGGTACAGTTCTGGTCTCTTCCTCTGTCTTCTCAGCCTTTGGTGATTTTCAGGGTATAGGAATAACGTCGGTGGCTGTGGGCTTTCCACCTGATTGCTCTTTGTTGGGCCAGATCAGAAATGGAGCTGGGTTCCTCCATACTGTGCCGTTGGATTTCAGCAGACCAGTGTCACCTTGATGAGGACTGTGCAGCTCCAGAATGGGAGCGCAGTGGTAGGATTTGTCTCCCCAGATGCGAACACACTGTAGATATCTTTATTTGAGGCAGTTGTCTAGACTCCCTTTAGTCAACGCAAATAGGTCAGATGAGTCACGCTTGTCTTAAACAGCTATTTTGGGATATGATGAATCGTGCCCTGAAAGTGCTTGTTTCTCTCCACGGACTCTAAGGGAGTGGAGTTAGGAGAACAAACTCACTTGTCCGTGCTTATACATGTCCAAAAAGTTGTGAGATTAATCCAGTCTGATGTGTACCAAGATAGGTAGTTAAGAGTACTGAGTTGAAGAGTTTTCAGGGTTTTTCCCTTGAGAAACACATGAGCAAGTAAGAAGCAGAATCATTGTAACATCTTCACAGTCGTGTGCTACTCTGTGAGCAGCTCCCTCGTTCTGCTGGGAAGGTACCGTACTAGGGGGCTTCCGTCGGCGCCCGTTCGGAGCAAACAGCAGGAAGGGGTGTGCGGCCCCGTCTGTCTGGGTGGGCTTTCGACGACGAAGGGGCTGGGTCTTTGCGAGGGGTTTCACGGGCCCCGTTGCACATGTTGTCTGCACTGCGCTTATTTGATAAGCTGTTCTTAGGTTATTTTGTGATAAAAGAAATACGTCAAAGGACAATTTAGAAAGCGTATTCCTACTTCTGTAAGGTCAGTGGGAGTAATTAATAACCATTCCAGTACAGTAATTAATTACATAGTCATCTGGAGTATTGATACTCCAATATCGTGAGGTGGTTTAAATTGTCATTTTCAGAACAACAATAATGGTGTCAATCTTGAAAGTAATTCATGGGTGACGGTGGTCAGTCAGATACCCGAGGATTCCTTTTGGAGTTTCCCAAACAGAAAGTTTCTGGTACAAGTATTTCCAAAGACTCCATTTGCACATATCTACAGCTTATTTTTATTTTACACCTTCTCTCTGCAACTGAAATTCCAAAATATCCATCGTTCCTGTCTGATTCTTCTGGGTCGAGTTTACAGGTGTTACTTGGGGCTATGGGAAGGAAAGAGAACACCATAGTTCCCTCCTGGAAAAATAGGGTTTGCTGCTGTTTCGTACTTTTTTTTTTCCTTTCCTGTGATAACTGATTTCACTGGCTGTGAGACTGCACCTTGGAGGTTCAGGGCATCTCCCGTGTTAGATGCTTTTTGAGAAATGGTGTTTGTTGTCATTTGTGTGTTCTTTAGACGTTAAAGTGAATGCTGTTCTTTAATTACGAGAGATTATCCTCACCCTGTAACTGAGCGGGGAAAAAATGGCCGTGAAATCCAGCTAGAGGTTAATAACTCATCAACAGTTCACCTCTGTACTACAGCAGCGCTGCAGGAATCATTTCAGCCGCTGGCAGAAAATGTTCTGGTTTGTTCTTTTCTTTTTTGTTGGTCTTTTTATAGCTCTTCATAATATTTTACTTGAACTGCCTTTGAATTTGTCATATACCTTTTTTTGTTAACTGCTAGTATTTTATTTCCTTATCTCACTGACCTCTGGGGGTAAATGTTGTATATCAAGAGTCCATCCATGGTCTTTTCTTTAATGTGTCTACTTCACCTGTATTCTGAGCAAAGAACATAAACACCACCCTCCTTTCCACACAAGTTTGCCATTTTATGGTAGCTTTCTGCTAGACTACTTGCAGTCTTGGTCATTATTAATTTTGCAGGAGAACAGCTCAGCATCTTTGACTTCCTTAACAACGTTCTTCCCTCACACCTCAGTTGTTTTAAAAACGCCAGATAACCAGCTTTCACCAAAGCTGAAATACGTTACTGCAGACATCATAGCAAATAAAAAGTATAATAGCATGAAACGGCCACTGTACAGCCCAGTTCTCCGGGAATTCCAAACAAGCCAGGTCTACTATTGGATAAAAAAAAAAGAGTAAAAGATCCAGTGATGGTAACTGACAGTTGTCTGGCAGATGCAGCTGGCCAGATGCTTCTTCCCTAATGCCTCGTGTGTTCACGGTTGTCCTTGTGTAGTTGGTAATGTGTGTTTAGGTGGAAAGGGAGATTGGACGTTTGGAAGAGCACATGGAGCCTCTCAAATTTATAATGAAAATCTGGCCATTTTCTTACCACTGTACTAAGCACCGATTGTTTCTGTTGGATGTTACCTGCAATGTCAGGACCTTGTTCCTACCAATACCCGTGTCACCGTAGTTCATCCTCAGTGCCCTCCCTATTTCTTCCTTTGCACTAAGGAAAAGCCCAAGTATTTGACTTGATTCACGTGGCCACCACTTGATTCACGGCAGAACTTTCCTTCTTGCTGCTTTCCAGTCTCCTTCCAACTTTCTGCCTATTACATTCCAGTTCTTCCTCGTCTCCTTTCTCCACCTTCCTCCCAGGCTCAGCATCGGCTTCCTAGGCAGTACATTTATAGGCTGCATTACTTCTGGTCTGTGTTTGTGCGTGGTCTCCCTGCACCCACACACATTCCTACATGGGCAATGTAAAGTGCTGAGATAAAAGAGATCCCCCAAGTCAGTCGGTAGGAGGTTTGTGTAAAATCAGAGTGGCTACTGAGGTCTTTTTATTATTCTTTGATACCTGACGTTTCTGAAAACTTCACACTGCCTCGATCTTGACCATCTTGTACTGTTCACTGCTGCTCTTGGATGAGTAAGGGCTGAGAAAGCAGAGGGGGTTTGCACAGAGGATCAATCATTTCTGGAACTCCAGCTTCTAAATTGTGCTCCACCTCTGGCTCTTAGTCCCTATCTGCCAATGATTGTGTATCAGGTCAGTAAACGGGAAGAAATGTGATTTTCTGGTATGTGTGCAATTATTGGTGTGTTGCTGAAAGAGTAGCGTAGTTGCTTTCATGTGGTGCTTGTAATTTTGTAGAAAAATTGAGAAACAAGTTGGAAGGCAGATGATTTGGCAACATCTTCCTGATGGTCTGCGTCATGGAAAGAAGTGACACTAGTGCTGGACGGTCCTTGATTTGAGCCGGTGACACTGCCTTAATCTCCTTCCCTTCCTTCGCTGGCCTCTAGAGCTTCCTGATGGATGCATTTTAAATTCCACGGACACGTCAGCAGATGCGGCTCCACTAGGTGTTAGCACTGCCTGGAGACAGTTTGCTGGAACCGTGTTCTCTAGCAGTAGGTGGCTCCTGTCAGAAACCACCATGCAAACTTACATTCCACCACAATTCCATTCTGGAAGAGAAAACAGGAAAATGAGCACCTTGGCAATGGGGTTCAGTTCCTCCCTTCTGGGGCTGGAGTTGAATTAGATCTGGTAATGTAGCACGATGTCAAAGGGGTGATCGAAGTGCAACGCTCGGATCAACCCCAACCAGCTTTTTACAGTCTATGTTAGCAAAAACGGCTGTTCTCATTCAGGTTGAAATAGAGCCTCAAAATCTCAGAGATTCACAAAGAGAAACTTCTGTCACTCACATTCCTTTAACTCTTGCTGGTAAGGCTGGAGGAGATGCCCGGGCGGGAGCGTGTTCAGCTGGTCACGGGTGTTGGCTGTTCCCTGTAAGTTAACTGCAGGCTTCTCACGGTCAGACTCGGAAAAGAAACGACTGATGCTAGTGAGAAGGGGAATACTGTCAGTTGTCTCTAGCCAAGCAAAAGTAAAATTACATGGTTTTCTGTCCCTTGCGTATGAAAACTGCAGCACCTTTGTAGACATGTTCACTCTTACCTTACCAGTTATCCAGTAACATGATCTCATGAGACTGTAGCAGCTCCTCAGAGACTTTCCTCTCGTTTCCCACTGTCTTATTTAGTAGTCCTTCATCTCCTAGTCTCTGACTGGATTGTGTTACCAGGCTGTTGAATCGGGTGCTTTGGTTTGGTTCTGTGTGTGTGAGACACAACATGGGAACGCTGGGATTTCCTCCCTGCGGGAAGGCTGCGTGTGCGGGGGGTTGGTTTGCCAGCCTTTTCTAACAGCCCACCGTTACTTCTTGCTCAGCCATCCTAGCACTGGCCTTGTGCTGACACTGCCGCGCAGCGCCCACGGTTTGGTCTGTGTTTAAACACAGGACAATGGAGCCATTGCTGACATACAGGCACAAAGTCTCTTCACTGAAAGTCTTTGTTCTTTCAGGATCTCTGGGAAAAATAAGGCGATTCATACTTCAGTTGTTCTCAGCCATTGTTCTTCAGTAGTTAAGAACTACTCGCAGAAAGCCTTGCGGGACTTTTATATTCTCTCTTTTTTCCATCGCTTCTTTCTTTGCCGGTTTCTTTTTGGTGCTCTTTATCTGAATATATTAGGTTTGCCCTTGCTAAAAGAGATGGTGGAGCATAAAAGGAGTGAAAAGGTTCTGTAACGCCACAATGCCAGTTCTTGCAGTCCAGCACTGGAGATTTGCATTCTGCCTGGGCTCCCCAGCGTTCTCTTTTTGGAGAAGAATGTCAGCTCTCTCGCTACTTTGGTTTGAACATTCCAAGCATATTTTGTGTGTATGCGTTTTAATACAAGTGTAGGAGCGTGCAGGGGAATTACAACTACTGCTTGCACAAGAGAGCTACTACAGCCTGGCTGCTTGTATTTCTTCTTATATCAGCTTGGTCTTCCACACTCATTTCTGAGGTTTACTAAGGAGCCAGATCCTTGCAAGTGTACCGGTAAAATCTGTTTCCCTCACCCGTTTAGCATTATGCTCTGTATTTGAGAGCAGTGCCACTCTGGTCGAACATCACTGGTATAAGGTTGAACTTTACCAAGTGATGAATATACAGTGCAAAAATCTACCCCTCTGCTTCTCAAAAAACAAAGTAGAAGTCAGTTTTCAAAGTGAAGTGGGATTTCCATCTTGATCAAGTCTCTTAAACTTTGGCCCTCCTGGTGTAGTTGGTATTGGCAGTACCTGTACCACTGGGCAGGGGTTTGGTTACTGCGCTGTTCTGGTGTAGCTGCTGTCAACATGGACACACACCGGCTTACTTCTTGACTGACTGATGAGGAAGAAACTGTTTCTTTGAGGGGTATGCAAACACAGCTCAGGTTTGACTGTTCTTATTAGAAATTCATATTCTGCTTGTTGCTGTTCATCTCTGTGAAGGTCTTCTGTGGCAGTTCAGCACTTATTATTAGTTGGTAGATGTACTCTAGAATCGCCGAAGGGTCTCATTGATGTCCATTGGAAAACAGATGTGTTAAGCATGTTACAAGCGAAGGATGGGCACAGTCAGCGGGGTCAGAGCCGCGGGGTTGTACCTAGACCTGGGTGGGTGGGTGTGCGTTAGGTGTCGTCTTCGAGCTTTGCACCAGACAGTGTTGATTATAGACTTAGGGTATAAATTCCTCTTTACTTTAATGTACATGTTTGGCCGAAGGGAACACCCAGTGTTACAAAAGTCCCTGAAAATCAGCACCAGACATTTAAAAGTAAAGGCTCTGTGTGTATCTGAACCATTGGATCATCGCTTGTAAAACAATAACCGGTTTGATTTGCAGTTAACAGTGGGAGTTTGGGTTCGGTTTTGCTTTTCAAACAGCAGATCCTCCAGGGGAGGAAAGATGATTAGAAGCATGATAGGAAAGTGAATTGATCTTGACGTGTGTTAAATTTCCTGGTGAGTACAGGAGTGCACTGCAGCCAAAACAGTGTAAAGCAGCAACATTACGTCCTGTGGTCGTAGAAAAGGAAGAGAAGTGGCCGCGGTGGCAGCTGAGGAATGACAGAATACCTCTGATACAGCTGTTCTTCCGACAGCCTCGCAGCTGTCCCCTTCCCCTTTGCCTTCCGTTGTAAGAGCTGTATTTGTATCTCTCTCTAGCTCGTAAGCAGGAGATTATCAAGGTGACCGAGCAGTTGATCGAAGCTATCAACAATGGGGACTTTGAAGCTTACACGTAAGTGTTCTCCTTCCAGAGAGAGCGAGGACAGTTGGTGTGTTTGACACCATATCTGTAAATACGAGTATTTGTATATGAGTATTTGTATTTATGTGTTGTTGCAGCTCAGTCTCAGCTGCCCCCAGGAAACATCAGACATGTTCCTGGCTGCTCTGATGCAGCTCTACACAGGCCTGGCTGCCCCTTTCAGAGGAGCTGCTGATGTCAGTCCAATGTACTGCTCTGCTGAGTCAGGATCATAATCCTGACACAGAACAGTGATCTAACTTGGTGCGTGAAAGTAAAGTCATGTTTGTGATCTGGAATCCGGAAAACACAGTGGAAGCCTTTCCTAGCAGCAGATCTTTATTGTATGCAGAGATCGATGATGTACTGCAGAGAGCTAAAGGCCACGTTTAATGTCGGTTCCACCAGCCTGTGCTGAGCGCTGTGCAAGGACTGGCTGGCAAAAGCAGTCCCCTTCCTCTCAGCATTTCTCTGCAAAGACTCAATTCCATCAGTGCTTCTCTTTTCTTCAAAAAAAAAAAGAAAATGTAAAAAGCAGAGGAGAGCCCTTCTCAGCATCTCTTTTGGTCTCCTGTGTTTCTCTGGGTGGATTCTATCCTGCTGCAGCACAGACCTCACAGTTCAGCAGTGATGCTGCTCACCCCCTTTAGAGGCTTGCCAGCACTAAACTGTAGTTTGGTATGATCACATTAAAACCTTTTTATACAAATGCCAAGCGGAAACTTATTCCTATTCTCCCTTAAATATTATCAGTTAAAGAAAAAAATTAAATCCTGCATAAATAATGATGTGAGACACACAGAAATCTTCTCTGGATTGCACAGAAGCAGTTCTCAGAGTCACAAGTAAAATTTATGCTACTTAAAATACCGTTGACTTGTGGGGCCTTCTTGGGGAGTCTTTGGGTTTTTTGGTCGTGAGGTGGTTCACATGAAATCTAGTCCACCGAATTGCTAATGGCGGTGAAACCAGACCTCCATTGCTTCTCCCCATGGAGGTTCTGTTCTTTTCCAGCGTGCTGGTCCAGGTGAGTAGCGTGTCTATGAGAATGGCACTGGGAATGAAGGAAGTGTGTTAAAAGCAATGACTGCAGAGTCGTGGTACATCGCGGCGTGTGTTTATCTCAGAATTTCCTCTTTTCCACAGAAAAATCTGTGATCCGGGCCTTACGTCTTTTGAACCTGAAGCTTTGGGTAATCTAGTAGAAGGGATGGACTTTCACCGGTTTTACTTTGAAAATGGTAAACATTCCTTTTTCCTCGCTGCAAATCTTCACCTGCTCGTTGTGATTGTGTTTCTGCGCTCTAATTTGCATTTTGGTTTGGGAGTCAGTGTGGGCAGGGGAAGGGAGTTGCGCTCTACGTGTTTGTCTGTCGGTTCTGCTGCGCTCAGTCATGCGTGACAGGGCACCTGGATAGCAGAGGAAAGCTTCAGGTACTTGAAAAGAGGAAGTCAAGAGGTTTAAAAGAGAAACCAAACCATACATAAGTAGTTCTCATACATTTTTTTTTTTCCAGTGGAGAAAAGGTAAAATTATGCCATGAGTGTACTTAAAAGAAAGGTCACTAAATCTGGTGGTTACAGTGATTACAACCATCAGGCAGCACTTCCAGTGAGGGTGTGAGGTATCGGGGAGGGCACTGCAGGTGCTCAGCCTGCGCTGCTGAGGATCTGTACTGCTGCGTGTCTCTGCGTGTCTGGAAACATCAGTATAGATGTTCATGTCAGCTTTAAGAAAGAAAAACTACTTATAAGTGGATTTCATAAAGTTTTGGGGGATCATGTAAAGTTTCGGAGTGGAAGGAAATAAAATATTGTAGATGAAGATACCAGCTTATACCTGAGAAATATGTGAGCATAAAATGGAATATTGTACTCCTAAATTCTCCTCCATTTCCAAAGCAGCATTTTCCATGGTTTTCCTTAAGATGTGTCCTTCCATTACTGCATTTTAGTTTTCATAGATACCAGCATTTAGTATGTCACAAGAGTGGGTTAAAAGGTGAACGATTTTAGCTGAAAATGTGAAGTACAAATGTCATTAGACACTGGAGTACTGGGAGGCTCAAGACGGTGGCCCCTGCTTTGTTTAATCCCCGTATGCACCTGGGTTAAATAGTACGTGCTACTAAACTTTTGATTGGTTTCTTTATAGGAGAGGGGAAGACGTGCTTTATGCTCTGCCTGTGCTCGTTTCTGCAGTGTGCTTGAGCTAGCTGTCAGCCTTGGTCATCAGTAAATAATAACCGTTACTTCGTGTCTGCTAAGCGTGAGAGTTCTGTCTTGTCAAATGGGGTGACACGAGTTATTCTGGCTTACACAGAGAAATCGTCATTTCTGCTCGGTGTGTGTGTGTGTTTGTGTCCTAGCTTTATCCAAAAGTAACAAGCCAATCCACACCATCATCCTCAACCCTCACGTGCACCTTGTGGGTGACGACGCCGCCTGCATCGCGTACATACGGCTCACGCAGTACATGGACGGAAGCGGGATGCCAAAGACTATGCAGTCCGAGGAGACGCGCGTCTGGCACCGTCGCGATGGGAAGTGGCAGAACGTTCATTTCCACCGTTCAGGGTCACCAACGGTACCGATCAAGTAAGAAACCGTTCAGAGCACAATTTAAACGATGTAGGTCAGACCCGATAGTCTAATGGCTGCTTTTGTCCTTAAGCAGCTATGAATCCATCCTCTTGATAGTGACAGTCCTTGTGGTCCTGTACACAGGGTGTGTTGTAGTCAGTAGTGTGCAAGTCTTTTTAAAAGAATGCTTTTTGTGCTGCTGGTTTCAACTGTGATGCCCCCTGGTCCAAGTTGGTCCCTGAACTGACAGCTCAAGAGCAGGAAAACGTTGTGGCGTAGAGAAGGCTTGATACAAGTCACACAGACAGAACTGGAAAACCCAGAATAGAACTTCGGGAGTGCCTGAAAAAAATAAAAAGCAGTAGGATACATGGAGCTGTTCGAGCTGACTGGAAAATTTCAAGGAAAAAAGTGTCAGTGTTCTGAAAACCTGAAGTTTGAGTAATTTTTGTTGGGATTTCAGCCACCTCTACTTACTCAGGCCTAGTTATCTTCACTACAAGGTGATTTTGAGCCAGTTGACGTGTTTACTTTGTAAATTAAGTCATACAAGTACCTGTCCCACTCTTGTCTCTTTTCCCACGCTCTCTTTGCTGAGCTGCTGACCGGTCACTGTCTGGCAGCTGGGACCTCTGTGTGGGCACGCCCCAGAGCTCTCCCATCCTCACTTTCCTCTCTTGATCCTTCGGGCATCTCTGCGTGCCCTCTCGTACCCTCGGAGTCGTGCTGTGACTCCGCGGGTGCAAACCTGAATTCCTCGCGCCGGGTTGTCCACAGCACGCTCGCAGTTGCAGGAACAAGATGAGGCGTCTTCAAGAGCTGCTGCTCAAGTCTGCTGCTTTTTTTCTGCTTGCGGCTGTCGCTAACGCTGCTGCATCCCTCAGAGCCCAACCTCAGTGGCCTCTGGCACAGGTTAAGCTGTTTCCCAGTTAGGCAGCACTGGTACAGGCCTGGGTTGGCTCCCTCACACGTTTGTGTGAGGTGTTTTAATGTGAGTAGTGACTCAGTTCACTTCTCTGCCATGGTAAGAGCTTAGATTTCGTCCTTCAGACGTTGTCACATCCTGTATTTTACTTCTTGCGACACTATTCTCCCATCTGAAATAACGCTTGATAAAGGAGCATGACAGGATGAAGTGTCAAACTTCACTGGGGATGATTTCTTTTTTAATTTAGGAAAAAAGTAATTTGATTACCTAGTGATAAGTGTTGTATTTTGTTTGAAAATGTGAAACCAGTGGGAGCAGGAGCCATGTCGTCCTTGGCTTTCACACTCCAGCAGCACTGCCGGTGTTTAAACAGGTAGTGTTGAAAGAGCAGTTACATTTGCTGGAATTGCAGCGTTACGGAGGATTTTGATGTCCTCGTAAAGGAGCGTTTTGCCAAGGGATCTGTCCTGGGTGTGTAGAGCCAGAAAGGGAAACAGGGTCACTTTCCCAGTGCACCCTGGACTTCAAGCGTTTAGAACAGAGTGGCATCAACTACACTAGAGGATTATTTAATCTTTTCCTTGGGGGGTTGCTTTTTTTACCTCTGGTTTTTTTGAGAAGGTGTTTTTTGGGTGGCGGGGTGGGGAGTGGGCTGTAATATTTTTTTTAACTTGACCGTGTTTAAGAGGAAACAATCCTAAAGAGAAAAGGTAATTTGTGACACTCGTTACTAGACACCAAACACAAAAGGCAACAAAACAGTCATCTTATTACTGCTTTCATGGAAGATTATCGTATTTGCCCCAAATTGTTTCCGTAATACTTGATACCTCTGCAGCAGCTTCTTTTTGAGGTACCGTGTTGTAACAGGAGCCTCAATACAGAGTTCACTAACGTGTAGGTGTGCGATGGGCTGCTGTGTGCTGTGACACACACTGCTCCACAAACACTAGCCAGAGGTCCTTTCTCTGGAGCAGGAAGGGGATGCACTAGCTGCCACAGAGCAGCTCCTGCCCCTTGGGGCCGCACGTCTGCAGGGAGGGCGGTCGGACAGATGTGACATCTGCCCCGCAGAAGCAGCGCCAGTATTGAGCACTTGTGTAGTGTCAGCTCTTTGTGGCTGCTCGTGCCCTCTAATAAAGATAAGAACTTCTGGGGCTGCTAGGGATGGGAGCAGAGGTAGCTGAGAGGTAATTTTTTGGAAACTACAGGCTTGTGTCAATGTCAGTGGGTGCTCTGTGGTCAGACAGAGGAGATTTCAGGATTGCGAGATGATATCCAAGCTGAAAAGGTCACAGAGGAGCTGTTGCAGCTCAGAGCCCTAGAGCATGGCTAAGGCTCGAGGAGGGATGCTCTGAGATTGCACCACAGCCCTAGATATGTAGCCCCTGGGCAGCACTGGCCACAACAGCACACAACCCTTGCCTAGCCCTCGAGTTCAGAGGGGCTTCTCGGACTTGCTCCTGTCACTGTTCTAAGATACCTTTGGGCTGGTGGTTCGAAACCTTACTTTCAAGAGTAAATTTTAGTAGTAGTCTTGTGTCACGGCTGTTGTGCGATACTGGGGATAGGTGTGCAGGCATGAGCTGCTTTACGTGACACTCAGACGTGAAGGCTGATTGGATCACTCCCCACCTCCTGTTTTCGTAGGGTAAATAAACCACACCAGCTTGGCTGGCTGGTTTTTGATGGGCTCTCTGTTTGCCTGGCTCCCTTAGTAGCTCTTCATTGTCTTTTTTGCTTTGAGGTTTGTCTTTTCCTTAGCTTGGGGTCTTCTGAAATACCGTGTGCAATTGTGGTCAGGGCTTTATTTAACTTCACCGTGTCTTTCTTGTCCCTGCTGAGAATGCCACACCTGCCGTGATCTGACATGATCTTTGCACTTTTGTCATTTCCATCATATCAGCGGGTGTCTAAGACAGCCACCTATTTATCCTCAACTGCCAGTTCCAGCCAAGGAGCACGTAGAAACCTCTGCGGAGCGTGCACCTTGGTACTTCCTGCTACTAAATGTGCCACCACTTCTGGATTACCCAGCCCTCACGGTTATTTGGTGGTTCTTGCAAAATACCTCTGTGCTCCTTGGTATTTACAGTGCCTTCCACCTAAGTGTAAGCAGGCTGCGTGAGATAGTCCCCTGCCTATGCTCAGGTCACTGGCAAAGACGAGCGAGTCTCCTCTAGGGTGATGGTTCCCCTTTCAGCCCAGGCATTGCCATTTTTCTTTCAGTTATTTTACATGTTCTTTCGTCGCTCCCCATCTTCCCAAGCCTAACTGGTAGATCCCCGCGTAGCACCATGCTAGAACTCGCCGTCTCTCCCTGCTGCTGACCATCTTGAGACTGCCGTGAACGTCACCCTTACTTTTCCTGGTCCGAGCAGCAGTGTACCAGTAACTCCATTTTGGAAAACTACAGGAAGAAATTTAATTACAAACTGATCTAGATTATCCTTCCTGTCTTCTCTCGTGTTTGAAATTCATAGCAGTTTATTGATTTATCACCAATACACAATAGGTGGTAGTGACACTTCCATGATAAAAAAGTAACTTGGACGTAAGGGCTGAAGGAGAGTTTCAAATCGAAACGTGCAGAAGCTCTGAGCTGCTGTTGCAGACATGGTATCCCAGGTTATGTCAGATCAGTTGTCACGAGCACCGTAGCTGCTTGGTTTCCAGGGCTGCAGTGAGGAGCGTGCCCAAGCCCAAGGGCGGAGCTGAGCTCTTTGGTAGCTGGAGGCATATGGAACTGTTACCTTACGGCAGATAATCTATTTGGAGAAGAATATGAGCACAAATGTGTATTTAGTTCATAAATAAATTTTATGTGTAGGTTTTGCTGCGAGTCAGGCAAGGCAAATTTTGGGTTCTGCCTTGTCCCTTGTTTCTCTCAAAGGGATATGACTGATGGTAGAAGATTTTTCTGTTTTCCACATTCTTGAGAACTTGAGCTAACGGGTTTCTGCAGAGCTGTGTCTGCACGTACACGAGAGCGTGGGCCTGCATGGTAGGGGCAGTCAGAGGGCTACTGGACCTAAACCTGACTCCCAAACCTGAGCTGGGACCTGAGCTCCCAGGCCTGTATCCCCTTGCTTAGCACACCTGACACCTTCTCGCGCTCCGGGAAGTGCGGTGCCCAGCAGCAGGAGGACTGAAGCACGGTGTTTGTTCTGTGTTTGTACAGTGCCTAGCGCAGCGGGATCCCCCTCGGGACTTCGGCCCCTAGACGCTACGGTAATGCGAACGATAGCGTAAGCCGAGTTAACTGCTTGCTTACCCGCTCCTTTTCTTGCGTTTTCGCTCTGCATACCGCTCTTGCATGTCTTGCATGTAAACGACAGCCAGTTCTTCCGTGTTCCTTGGTTCGGTTGTGGTATGAGAACCTCAGTCCCTGGCGGTGCCTGTAACGAACGTCAGGGGAAGTCAGGGGAGCTCAGAGATTCACGACTGAACTCTGCCCTCCCTCCTTTAAGAAACCGGTTAAAGCACTTTGGCTTCCTGCCTCAGTTTCCGATTTGATCTTAACAGCCTCTCTGGCATGTTGTAAAGATGGAAAATGACTGTAAAGTGGTTTGACAAATAAGAGACTGCTTCACCTGAGCGCTGGGGGTTTTCTTTTCCCTTGGTTTGCTTCACAGTATTGTGTTAAATGACTTTTTTTAGTAGTTTTGGCTAACACTTGAGCATGTATTGTTATCTGGTGGTGATGGTACTTCAGTAACGGCAATCTGTTGTTTTTTGTCTCCTTCCTCCTAGCTAAATTATCAGCAGTGCCGCTCTTGCATTTTCTGTACCCAGCGCACCCGGTCGATTACCATCTTGGCCATCCCGTTCTCTTCATGCATGTTTCTGAGTGCATGAAGTTGTGAAGGTTCTTCATGTAACACATTTGTGATGCACCCTGTTGCTGTGTATGCCATCTGTACACTGTTCACATTTCAATGAAGGTGATGTTCCGCGCAAATAGAGAATCACAAGGCGTAAAAGACAAAACAAAGCCGTCTGATGGACAGCGGTAGATCCATTTGTCACTTTCTCCATTTATGCCAAGTTTTGACAGACAACTTTAAAAACTGTCCTGTTTATTAAAAAAAAAGAAAAAAGAAAAGAAAAAAAAGAAAAAAGTACATTTTACCCTCTTTTTTTAAGAACTGTTTTTTGACTCCTCTTCCCCGAGTCCCAGGATTTTGCTTTCTGGTAGGAATGGTCAGGATTTCCGCTATCAGCTCCGTTACCGTAAACCAGATTTGTATGACAGCACGTAGATGGGCGAAAGCACCGATCAATGTGGAAGTGATAATATCTTGGCTTCGTACCAGCTGAAGCCTTCTGAGTTGGTTAGTCTGTTTAAACTGGAAAAATCTCATCATCTGCTGGCGTGGTCACTTGAGAATTAACTGTCAGTGCTCTGGCGAGCCAGCAGCTTCTTTTTTTCTTTTGAGTCTTTACCTTTGCTTCCCTCCTGTGCTGATGGAAAATTTCTGTTGGATGACTGACCAAATTTTAAAGCTGTCAGGAACTAAGTGAGGATTGAGGGGCAGTTTTGGAGGATTAAAATGGAAGAGTAGAGGAGGATTTTTATTGCTTTTAGGGTGCACTGTAAATTTTTTAAGGAGGCTTTAAAACATAGAAGATTTTGGTTAAGCCGTAGACCATTTGTGTGGTTAATATACTCGACGAATATTAGGCCTTAAAAGCGTAGTACGAAGAGTTACTTTACACCGCTGCTGTCGCTACTCTGGGAATGCTGTATGGGCACACCAGTTTTCTAATAAGCCTCTAACACTTTTCCACAGATTTTTCTACCCCTCTTGCCCCTCAATCTGCCCCGGGTTTCTGAAAGCCCTCAGGCAGCGTACGGTATCCAGGACGACAGCCTCACCACCGGGGTTTGGCCCCCCGGTCGTTGCTGTGACCAGCCGTACGCTGCGCGGGGAGCGCTCCCCGTGTCGGTTCAGAGCACAGACTGTGCAACGGGGACCGCGCTGTGAAAATCCGTCCTCGCAAGCGCTTCGGTGAATTCCCGTCCGTTTTTCACAGCAGACCACAGGGCTCGGTGGCTGCGGTTTTTTCCCTTTGTCAACTGTTCTGTTGCCTCTCAGCTGTTCTCTGCAGCGCTGCGTAGTGCACGGTATCGCAGTCAGCGTCCTTCTCAGCGGCGGAAAACTCGCTCCTCGGCAGGCTGGAGTTTCAGAAGCGGGAAGGCTTCCTCCTTTGAACCCTTTCACCTTTCTGTGTTGATTACTAATCAAAAGCAGTTCTTATGAAACATTGTGATGTTGTTACTAGTGGATGTATGGTAGATGGATTTAAGCTTCTCTGATAACTACTACATAATTTTAAACAATATATATTTAAAATAAGCATCTACAATAAATGTGTTGAGCCATATTAACCTGCCAATGGAATCTGTGAAAAAAGTAATGGCCTCATCTTTTTTTCTCATAAATTTCTTTACTTCTTTTGGTGAAGCGGCTCTAAGTGGCATAACTGTATTTAAAATTAACAAATTAGGTGTAGGGTGGTTTTTTTATACTTCTAATATAGCATGTGGTGTTGACGTATTACTGTAGACCAAGTCTGTCTTCCACACCAAGACGTGAGGAAATTGTGATTCGTTCTCTCCACCACAACGGGGTTACACTCTTCGGTCATTTTGGAACGCTGCAGATTACCATGGGACACAGTGTACATATTTCTTGCCATAATGGTAAATGATTGATATATTTAAAGATTAATAAATTTGTGATTTCTGCTGACATTGTGCTTGTGTTTTAATTTCCCAGTCGATGGTGAGGTTGCACTGGAAAATGTGTAGCGTCTGCCTGAAATCAGAGGCACGAGATTAATTAGCAGCTTGAAAATACACGTGTTTGCTTTTGTGACCAGTTGTGTGGTTAGTCCTTAACGGCGCCTCCCGAGGACCCGATTGTACACCACTGGTGCTCTGCGTTGCTGGCAGGTTTTGCCCGTCCCTTGTATCTGTAGGTCCGTGTTTAGCAGTGTTTGAGGTGGTGTGCCCCTTTCTGTGGCTGCCGTACCTGTGTTTCGTCCGCTCAGCCCGTGGCACAAGATGCTGTAGGAGCAGTTACAGTATGTTCAGCGCTGCGGACCATAAAAGGCATTTACATCTGTCAATGATTAGCTTTTTCAGTAATATGCCGGTTTAAAAGCTTTCCGGTATAAACGTACCCGTAGTGATTTTAGGCTCCCTTAGCCTGTGCTGAGCCAGAACTGAGAACAGTCCCTTAGCCCAGCAGAAAAGAAGGACCGGAGGGCAGAGGAGAGGAGACGGCTTCCACTTTGACGGGGCAGGAAAGGCAGAAGCGGTTTAGTCTGTTGGGAAGTTTTCTGTTTTGTCCTATCACTTCCACCTACCTTGAATACTCATTTTTCCACTAAATGCCGTTCCAGAAATGAGTCTGACTGCCGCTGTAACTGCGCGCCTGCAGCGAGCTGTTTGACAGCCGTGGAGTTGCTACCAGTATCAGGGATGTAGAGAAGAAGAGACCTCAGTGTGTCCTAACGACGAGGAGACGGGTGGCGAGAATACAGCTGCTGCCTACCAGGTGGAAGGGCTGGGAGAGGGGCAGGGCTTAGGGGGTTTTTACTGTCGAGGATGTCCCTGCAGGGCCCAACTGTTTTAATGTGCTGCCACCTGGAGGCCTTTGGCAGAGCCCTTTCCCGTTCTGGAGTGCCCAGAAGATGCTGGGGGTTCTCGGCAGGGAGAACCCAAGGCTTTTGTGCATGCACTTTTTTACTGTGAGTAAGCAACACACATCTCAGCGGCTGACGGTGTCCCTTGGCTGAGTGTATGCCATACACACCCTTGGAGAAATTAGATGGGTTCCACTTTCTGAAACCGGGCTTCCAGGAGCCAGTGAGGAAAACACCCCCTGCCTCCTATAGCTGTGTGTTAAATCTGGGGCTCACCGGGTCAGGAAGTAACTGCACGGTTTCTGCAGCACAGGGCTGTTAGTCCTCTGTAATGTGTCACCTCCTTGGACCGTGTACTCACAGAAAACAGAATTACTCTGTTCTTCTTAGGGCTTTTCTTCCTTTCTTCTTACATTTGTACCGTTCTCTAAAGACAACTCATCTTCAGAAAAGATCGTTAGTCCAAATATTAACAGGAGAATTAATCTAAATTGCTTCAGGAGATTCAGCTCCTTTCTCCTAACGTATCGTGGGTAAAACACAGCAGTGGGTGAAGGGGTTAGAAGTTCGGTGCTGCCACGGTCCAGCTGCTGAATGTGTGGTTCCTGCAGGGAATGCCGCTGCAGCAAAGCGAAGGCCTGACATGTCTGTACACGAGTGGAGGGCGGTGTGTTGGCGCCCTGAGCAGACAGCTGCCCAGGACCACGGCGTGGGCAGTCACAGAGCGTTAGCTCAACACAAGTTGCCGAGGGACCACACTAGCGCGCAACCAGCCTGATGGCAGTGGTGGAAGCCCACGTTGGTGTGCCTGACAGCTCGCTTCATCAGCACAGTTACTGCTGAACACAGGTACCTAAACAGAAGCCAGACCCTTAAGAAGGATGGAGAAGAGAGGACTCCCAAGCACACACCTCTGTCGCACTACAGCAAGACATCAACTTGAACACCCTAGAAAGCCGTTGCTATGTCCCCTGCCCTGGAGAGAGGGTAAGTACCGGAGCAAGAAGCAAGAGTTCAGCTCCAGGGCTGGTGGGAGGGTTGAGAGTGCTTACAGTTTCAGGGAAGAAAAGGTCAGTTTATGAACACATTTGTGAAGGAAGATGTTCATGGGCTATTGAGTTATTGCCTCCCTTGCACAAGCGATTTGGAGGGATTATCCTGTTTTAACAGGGTTCCTTCTAGTGGCTCTCCTTGCACAGCCTCTGTGCTGTGTTGTGTTTGAGCTTGCTTTCTTTCCCTTGTCAGAAGATCTCTGCCTTGAACTCAGTTTTACCCTCTCGCTGTACATTTCCTTGTGGCCTCATGTTTGTTTTCTGAGGCTTGTAGGTGATGCCTCTGCTTCTCAGTGCCCTGAGGCGGGGATTTGTGAATGTCAGGAGCTTGGCAAGCTTATTTGGTCAACTTCCTCAGGCGAAATGGGCATCTGAGCATCTATTCATAGGCCTGAGCTAGAGATGTAGCGTGAGCCGAGAGCACGGCTGTCCTGCTGTTCAACGTGAGTGCTGCTGGGCATCCACCGCAAGGAAACAGCGCATGCCTTGGACACTTCACAGAGCACGCCCTGTAGAAGGGTGAGGGTCCTGCAGCAGTTCTCACAGTCACCAGCGTGGGGGTAGCTCCTGTTCCTGCTTCAGGTTCCAGAGGCATTGCTAAGCGGGTTATTTGGTTTCCCTTGGGTAGGAATTTCTGGTAGAAGAGCTGCCTGAAAGCCCGTCTGGAGCAGAGCAGCTTTTCCTTGGGCTGCGGTTAGTGGGCTGCCATTTCACTTCGCTAGTAGAGCCAAAAGGCTGAATTCCCGTTTTGTTCCAAAGGTCTGCCCTCCGGAGTCTCTGGTGGACTCAAATGTTGATGCTCACACTGCAGTCTGAAGTTTTTCTCATTTTTCTCCAGGACAGTGCTATTGTAAAAGGTGCCTCCCCGCCCCGTACGCTTATTGCCCCTTCTGGTCACAGGTAAAAGCTGTGTTTAATTTGAAGAGGTGGGGGGTTTAACTAACTCCTGTCGTCTCACTGCTCTGGTTTTGCAGTTATCCGACAAGAGGTTGCTTTGGCCATAAGAAGGGAGTTACATAGACTAAGCTTTGGGTGAGAAAACGATAGGACTTTTGTCTTCCAGTGCTAAATCTAGCTTAAAAATGTGTGGTAAGGTCAGCCAGACTGTGTTCCAAGAGGAGGGGGGGACAGCCTGGCCCCTCAGGAGGGCTCATCAGATTCAGGTACCTTCTCTAAAACCAAGGGAAAACACATTTTCATACAAGTCTCTGGAATTCTCTTTCCTGTTCTTGCATGCACACCAGCGAGGAAGTAAGGAGAGACACTTCAGATCAGCAGCTGTGAAACTCATGATGGTGGGTCCTGGGTTTTTCTGAACAAAGCTTACTGAGGTACAGAGGCTGGGCCGTGCCGAAACTTGCCTGCCTTGTTCCTGGTGGCAAACACAGGTATGGAAAACACACCCCTGGGACCTTCCTGGATGACTTCTGTTTCTCATGGGGGTACTTGGACTGACTCCAAGCAAAGCTTTTCACAGAATCATCCAGATTTTACATCCTCAAACCACTGTGTAACCAACCCAAGGTGAAGATCCGAGCAGACGTTAAGGAGGGGCTTATTTCTTTATCTAATAGTTGACATCCGTATGCACCAACAGAGGGGAGCTTGGGGAGCTTGACTTCTGTTTGCGATGTTCCTCTGGCTTTGATCAAAAGTATTTTAACGTAACACATTCTAGTAAGTTACAAAGATGATCTTATTAAATTAATCCAGAAATTGTTTGGAGAGCAGATTAGTGACAGGTAGCGTTTGTTCCGGGTGAGTAGTGGACAGCTTTGCGTTCTTCACTGCCTCCCAGCAGCTGCCTGAACACACCCACTCACTAAACCCCCAGACGGCACTCCCTGAATCTGAGCTGGCTGGAAAGATGCTCGAAACAGGAGTTGGAATGCTGCAGAGCGCAGTCCAGGGAGTGGTACCTTTACACGTAGTCTAGGGACGGGCAGCGTGCCCAGCCTTCTGTTCGCAGGCTTTGTTTGTGTCCTCTGGCTGGCCCTGGGGCTGCCTGGAGGACGAGGTGTGGGTACGTGCGCTTCTGAACTAACTCTGAGGCGGCTGTTTCCAGTTCCGTGCCTTCCTTGCTGTTCCTTGTGTTGGTAATTTGCAGGCTGGCTCTCTGGAGCCTGCAGAACCCGTGGGTCACAGGGTTCTGTGAAAGTTGGGCCAAATGACCCTTTAGTTAAAGATTTAAATATACTCACACAATCACAGAACCGTTTCGGTTGGAAGAGATCTTTAAGGCCATCGGGTCCAACCATAAACCAAACATGGACAGGTCACCACTAAGCCACATCCCTCAGCATGTCTTTTAGGTACCCCCAGGCCTGGGGACTCCACCACCTCCCTGGGCAGCCTGCTCCGGGGCCTCACAACCCTCTCTGTAAAGACACTTTTCCTAATATCCAGCCTAACTCTCCCCTGGCACAGCTTGAGGGCGTTTCCTCTTGTCCTGTCATGTGTTACTTGGGACAAGAAACTGACCCCCATCTCACTCCACCCTCCTGTCAGGGAGCTGCAGAGACCAAGAAGGTCTCCTCTGAGCCTCTTCACCCCCAGTTCCCTCAGCCGCTCCTCGGCGCATTGTGCTCCGGACCCTGCCCCAGCTCCATTGCCCTTCTCTGGACACGCTCCAGCCCCTCAATGTCCTTCTGGGAGCGAGGGGCCAAAACTGAACCCAGGATTCGAGGTGCAGCCTCACCAGTGCCCCCAGCACAGGGAGGTGGTCCCTGCCCTGGTCCTGCTGGCCACACCAGTGCTGGTACAAGCCCGGATGCTGTTGGCCCTCTTGCCCCCCTGGACACACTGCTGGCTCACGTTGCCGGCTGTTGACCAACACCCCCAGGTCCTTTTCTGACGGGAGCTTTCCATGTATGTATTGTCCATGTGTCTGTACCCATGTCTCTGTTTCCATGTATGTATTTCTAAGAACCTGGGAGTAGTAACTAGTTTCCAGCACCCGAGAAGGACCCAGCTAAGGTCTGCTTCTGTTGATCACCTGCAGGAACCTTCTCTGTATCTGCAGGTCACAGCATTTTCACAACACAATTGAAGGTGTTTCTGAGTAGCGTTTGAGACACCTGAAATCATCAGTGATGCCTGGGAACCTGCACGTTGTGGCTCAGTAGGACAGTAGAACTTCCCCACGTGCTGCTAGTCAAAACGCTGGCTCTGCAGCAGCGCAAGCCTGCCGCTGGCCTGTGCTGGCCCCTGGTGAGGTGCGGTGCCTCTCAGAGCTGTCAGTGTGGCTGGCATTACCCCGGGGAGGTCAGCAGCGCCCCTCATCCCGTGCCAAAATCCCGTGCCGTCAAACGCTGGTTGGAAACAGGTAGGTGTTGGCACGTCGTTCTGGGAGCTGGTTTCGGAGGCACCGTTTCAGTCTCCTGTGGGGACCAAACTGCTTTGTTTAAATGGTGGGATGCTCTGTGATGAGACGGACAAGCGCCGCAGCGGCAGACTGATCTCAGCGCCTGCATGTAGCGCACTTTGGCAGCCATCTAGAAGACACAGGTAGGAGATTTTGCTCTTTCCCATTCAGGCCAGGAATCCGAGTGTTCCGTGTCCCTTGTGCAACGTCAGTGCCATAACTGCTGAGTTAGTTAATATTTGAGACAGCCTTCGTCTGTATTTTTTTCCGCTGAAAAATAACTAGGGAAGAATTAGTTTCTGCTTCAGTGCAGCACAAAAAAATTGTCAAGATGTCCCTAATGACAGGAGCAGAAGGATGCGGTTCCCTGGGCACCTGTCAACCGAAGGTGCCACGAAGGCCGCAAAATGCAGTGAGGATTAATTAACGCAGAGCTGAGGGCAGGAAACAGTGCAAGGCTCTTTACTTGAAGAAATGGGGGCGTTTGGTGATTTCAGTACATGAGCACACACAGGAAACAAAAGCTTCAGGGTCCTCAGGTGATGCTTTGCTGACCTCTTCATAACGGCTTTCTCGGGATTAGGACCCCGAGTACACTGCGAGCAGCACGGGCGAGTATTTACTCTCCTCTGCAGGTCAGTCGGGGATCTGGGGGGTTGAGCCTAAGGGCACGCACCCCTTTCCGCAAGCACGGCTTCCCCCTTCAGTGCAGCTTTTCACACACGACGAGGCAGAGCTCCTTCACACCCCACCGGTCTCACGCAATCTGCCAGAAGGGTGTAAGGGGGGGCAGCGCCGCGGCGTTCCTGGGGAGGCTTTTAAAGCCCACAGCTAATTAAGCCCCACGACGGCCCTGAGGGAAGGCGAGCATCGCCTGCCTAGTTCTGTGGCTGAAAACCTGGCAGATGCCATTTGCCCAGGGCCACGACGCTGATGGATGACAGGGGTTTCGAGGTACAAGAGGCGCTTCCTCCCCTGAGTGACAGTGATTACAGCCTGCGTGCGGGGGATTTATGGAAGAATTACAAGGAGAGCTTAGAGCGCCACACGCTTGCTCACAGCGTGGCTTGTAGCGCGTCAGGGGTTGTGGCGATTACCAGCGTTCAACTCCTCATCACGGGAACCTTTCTGCTGTCCCGGCTAGTGGGGGAAGAGGTGGTGTCCCAGGCAAGTTCCCTCTGAAAAGCGAGGTTCGCACCTCTGCTGGCACCTGGACCTGGGCAGAAATCTGCGAAAAGCCGCCTCACGCCATTCTGAGGGCGATGCTGGCGTTAAGAGCGGCAGCACCGCCCCGCTGTTCTCAACAGAGCGTGTGCTAGTGCCCGGTGAGTTCTGACGGGTTAATTAAATTAGCGAAAACCAACTTCCTGCAGCTGTCAGCAGCTCAAAGCCAGTACGTCTGTAAAACACTGGCAGCGTATTTTCTTTACACGTCCTCAAAAAAGTCAAAGAAAAAAAACCAAATCAGTTATTTTTTTCTGCCGCCGATCCTGACCTGAAAAGCAAGAAGAGGCTGATCCGATATTTTGGTGCCAGATGAATCTTCTGAGCTGACAGTGAGACAAACGGGAGATTTGAGATGGTGACGTTTGATGGAGAAGGTGTAATTGCCAGGTTTCGGTTGATGCTGCGGTGCACACTCACACCTGCACAGGCTGAAGCCGAACAAAAGGCTGGCTGTTACTTCTTTAAAAGTTCTTCGATAATTTGAGTTTTTTCAAGCTTCCCGTTTCAGGGAGGCCTCTTGGTTCTCACCAAAATGAATGCACAGATAATCTGCAGTTTTAAAAGATACTTCAATTTGGAGATACTCAGCGAGCTCTCAGCGAGAGAAGGATCATCCTTGTCATCAGCTACCCGCCCCGCGCCCAGGACAGACCATTGCTCTGTGACCAGCCGATGGCAGCGGTCTGTTTGCAGATGAGGGCTGGCACAGGCCTCCGTGCAGGCTGATGACCAGCCAGGACAGCTCCCTTCCCTGCACTAGGAGGTGATACCACATTTTCTGGGTCCTGCTCCAGCTCCCTGAGCACAAAAACCCATCTTGCTGCCCAGGTCACTGCTGTGGCACTTGGCCGTCACGACGAAGCAGCCTGCTCCTTCCTGCTGGCTGCAAGTGCTCGGTGCAGCGCGGGTGCTCACGGAATAGACCAGCCAAGTAACTGTGTTTAAGTGTGATCAAAAAGGGGAGTTAGGGGCAGGAAAAACTTCTATCCCTCATCCTTCCACCAGCAGCTGCTTGCAGAGCTCCGTGCTGATCCTTTAGTGCCTTTCAGAAAAGAGGAAAATGCAGTTTAGATGTGTTCTGACTGTTAGGGGTTGGTTCCTTCCATTTGCTGCGTCTTCATCCTTCTTCCAGGAGCTAGAATTTACCTACACGCAACACGAAATCAATCTTCAGTTGACACCTCCCACCTCACCTGGGGGAGCGCGTGTCTTTGTGGGAGCTAGGGAGAAGGCGAAGGCCTCCTTTACTCCTGTTGCTCCTGGAAGAGAATTAAAAGATAGGAATGAAAAGCACACTAAGCCAGTTTGGATTTACAGCCCGGAGCTCACCAGGGACTCTGAGGTAATTCCCAGTCTGAGCTGTCCCACCGCAGGGGCTGGGGGCACAGCGGGTGCCTCTGCAGTCCAGGCCTTTGAGCTACGTGCAGCGGCTTTGCCCCCAGCTGCTGATTTTCCTCAGATAATGCAGCTCCGTGGCAAGAGTCCGGTGCCATCAGCTGTCCCACCGCAGGAAAATAACCTCAGAGGAGGCATTCGTCCAGTCTGTGACAATTTATTAGAGTGCCCGCTTCTTCCCGTTGTCAGCAGTGGCGGCTGGGAGGATGGCAATGATGATGAAGGGTCTGAGCACACCCTACATAAATGCGTATTTGTGTCTGGGAAACATCCATTGTGCTTCCCTGCTGCCAGCCAGGCTGTCTCCTCTCCGGAGGCAGTGTGGGTCAGGCGGGTGAGGAATGAGAGGGTTTGGATTCAGAGCTCAGGGTACCACTGGAGAAGTTTCTAGACAGGAATGTTTTTTACAGCCGAGCTGCAGCTTCTCTGAAGGGTTTGGTTTCAGGAAACGAAACCGTGGTTATGGAGAGAGAAAATGGAAATGTGAGGCAGAGAAATACTGCGCTCACATCTTCCGTTTCCCCTTTAGGCTGTAGTTTTCCCCTTCCTTCTCCTTTGCAGTCGAGCAGTGACGTGTGGATTGAGCGGCAGGTGACAGTGTAGAGATAGTCCAGCCCCGGGGTACGCTTCCTGCAACACGTGCCTTCTCCGAGCTGTCTGTAACCACTGAGGTAGCGCAGATGCCGATGAGCAGAGGACAGCTCCAGAATAACACAACCAAGTTACAGGCATTCTAAATGAAAACAGAACTGAAGAAAGCAAACCACCAGCTTTATTCAGC
>NW_010393788.1:69320-71293 GCF_000710305.1 Buceros rhinoceros silvestris | reverse complement strand
CAGCAGGAGGAGACCATTTGCAGAAACGTGGAATGAAGCTAGAAGCATTCCCAGGGAAGGCAGAGGACTCCTTCTCCAAGCTGGTTTGGCAGCAGGACCGTTGCTCTTGCTCACGTATCCTTCTAAAATCATCCACTGACTGGTGAAAGATTTCTGATGTCATGGCTGTTCGTTTCTATTCCTGATTCAGGAACTGGTGAAAGGCCAAGAGATGGTGCACATCTCTGCAGACAGCTTATCTTGCAGCGTCTCATTCCAGCGACCTGCCTCCGGCCAGCTTAGCAAACACCCCCGTGAGGGCCAGGGGCACAAACTGGGCACCTCTGGTGAAAGGAGGGAGCACTTTTATTTTGGAGCCCATCCAGGAGTGCCTGAGGTACCACTCACATCGGAGGGTCCTGTGATGGTGATCTCAGGAGCCTCTGCGAGGAGGAACGTTTGTGCCCGTTGCTAGGCTCGTGCCTCGAGGTGCGCGTGTGAATACTTCCCTACCGGCCAGTGGCAAGCTGCGGGTGAAAGATTCCCTTCGGGATGGGCATGAGCGTTGGGGCGGTGTCAGAAATCGTAACAAATAGATAACACACGTGCTGCAGCTGCAGGCAAGGGAGGTTAGAGCAGCGCTGGCACGAGTCGGGTACAGGCTTGGCAGGGGAAGAGGCTTGGACAGGCAGTCCCTGGTACAAATTGGGGCTATATTCTGTGATTTGTACTGAACAAAGCTATCTGGTGAATATTAATTCAAGTCTGAGAGCAAAATGGTGCTGAAGATGCTTGCAGATGTGGGCTGAGAGCTTCAGCTTTGTAAGAGGTCCTGTCGCCATCAAGCGGGCTCCGATTCCCAGGTTCCCCTGTCTCCTCCCATGTAAGTATGTCCCCGTCCAGGGAAAGGCATCAGGCATGTGACAAGGCGTTCTCCTGTCGCTGTAACCTAGTTATTGTTGTCCCCACCCAGGGCTGCAGCACTGCAGTGCTCACTGTCCGGGAGCCTGGGCAAGAGTTGAGCACCTTACCACCCAGAATCTGCAACAGCCTTTCTGGTGCCGCTCCTCTGAAATGGGTATTTCAGACCCTGCTGCCTGGGAGGAGGCCTGGGAGGAACGGCTCCCACGTTTCCAAAGTCGATTTTCCCCTGCACGTGTGGAGTAAATGTGCAATTCCTCCTGCTGGACACTCCTCAGCCGGACCCTTGGAAATGGAACAAGTGGGCTGCAGAAACCGAGAGCAGAGTGCAGCCCCCGGGGCAGCACTGTGCTCTGGTAGAGCTGAGCTGTAACTCCAGCGGAGCGGCCGGCTGGCACCAGCGGAGCACTTGTTGAGACTCTTCTCTCTAGAGCGTCTGGCTCGGGGTGAGCTGGCAGCAGGGAACATCTGCCAACGGCTGTCATGAAAGCACCAGGTAATAGAGCCATTGGGCTGCAGCTAGGGAGGGCCTCCAGACACTCCTGGTGATCCCAAAGGGCTTCAGGAAACCCTCAGGTACCTGGGAGACGACCAAGCAGGAGCTAAGGCCTTGCCGTGCCTGAAAACACCACTCAGGCTTAACCTCCAGCAGTTGTTTTTATTGCAGTGTGGGTGGGTTCAATTACTGTAAACAAAAACAAAGAAAGGAACCAAAAAACCCCAACCCCCAAGTCCAGGTGCTCCTCAGTTGGCGTGACCTCGCGGCGGGCAGGACCATCTCAATGGCTTAGGGGTTTGCCCAAAGCCGTCACAGAGAGCGCGTGTGCGAGGCGGTGGGACGGTGAGGTGCCTACTGAGGAGTTGTGACTTCTGCTGGTGAACAGCGGTGGCACGGAGCTCACAGCCATGCCTGTGGGGCAGCGGGGACACCAGCCTCCTGTCTGAGCTGGGTTACCTTGCTACAGCTCGGAGCGAAAGACCCGCAGCTCTTGAAAGCACCACACAGAGATGGAGGAAATGTGTCCTGCCACGGCTCGGGCAGGAGGGGGGGCGGCTCAGGGGAATTACTGTCG
>NW_010393788.1:68189-69252 GCF_000710305.1 Buceros rhinoceros silvestris | reverse complement strand
GTGCGGTGTGGTGAATAAGTGGGGGGGGGTTAGTGGTAATACTGTTCTCTTTTCCTGTAATGGCACCTTGAGCTGAGATTTCATAGACCCCGGGGTGCTTGGGCTTGGAAGAGAACTTCAAGGGTGGTTGGATCCCAGCCCCTGCCATGGCAGGGCCGTGGTCCCTGGTGCCGGCTCAGAGCTGGGAATTGCCAGCACCTGGGGGAGCAGGTGTGGGGAGGGACCAGCTGCGCCTCGTTCCCGCACCAGGAACTGCCCCGGCCTCCTCACAGGGCATTGAAAACCAGCCTGTCCACCGAGACCTTGCACAGCTTCTCCCTGCTGCTCCTGGGTGGGGGGAGTTTTGTGGTGAGCAGAGAGGAATCCTTCAGGAATCTGTGGTGGGACGTGCTCCAGCGGACAAGGATGTTCTCCTGGGAGCTGCCTCTGAGCGGTGAGTACTGGCACAGCCCCGTTGTGTGCGGTGGGGTCTGGGACCTGATGGCTGGCCAGGAGTGTGTTTTGTGAGGGTGGAGGGTGGTTGGGGAGCAGGGAGGCGCTGCTAGGCGTAGGTGAGGATCTGGGGATGGGTTGTTGGGAGTTGTTGCTCTGCTGATGCAGAGCCTTGCTGGAAAAGCGGTGGTCTGGCCTCGCTGCAGCGGTTCCTTTGTTGTACCAGCTGGGGTAAAAGGCTCCGTATGCCCTCGTGGGCCAGTAATATCACGCAGCCGAGGAAACACCCTGAAAGTCACGCACCAGCAAGTGTGGTTTGATGTGTCCCCCTGCTGGTGCTGGGAGTAGCAGGCTTTCTTCTGAAGGTGGAGAGTGGAGCGCCTGTTTGCCAGGCGCGCTGCCCCGTGCTCGCGGGCACTCGGTGCTCTGCTGGTGAGCACAAAGCTTGGTGCAAATGGTGTCTTTCGTTTGTTGAAAACCTTCAAGAGTGGGAGTGGTTTGTTTGTTTAAATGCGCGGCTTTATTTTCCGAGGCTTGGGGCTAGGTGCTCTTTCACGACAAACGTGCTGTTGCTTCCTGAAAATGTGGTTTATTAGCAGAACTCTTCGGGTTTTGTTGTTGTGATTCCTGC
>NW_010393788.1:66472-68065 GCF_000710305.1 Buceros rhinoceros silvestris | reverse complement strand
CTGCTGGGTATGTGCCAGAGCTGTGATGCCTGGGGTTTCTCGGGGTCTTCAGAACTGTGCGTACCTTAACGAGACCAAACAAACAGAGCAGTGAGTCTCTGCGATTCTCACAAGGTGCTGGCTGCAGCAAGTGTTCACACGGCTCGAGGAAATTCAGGAACGGCCCAGCCGGTCCCTGGTGATCTGGGACCTCTGTGGAGAGGTGGAGGCACGGTTCAGCTCCATCGGTATCAATGCACCCTTCTCCAAACGCTGTTGACGAGCTTTCTCTGAGGTACCTGTGACTGAGACGGATTTGTCTGGAGTTTGTTCTTTGGGCAAATACTCCTGTGGTGCTGATGCGGAGCGCTGCTGGGTGATGGGATTGGGTCAAACTGGGGATGTGGAGTCTGCTCTCCTCCTCCTAAACCACTGTGAGGAGAATTTGGCCTTGGGTTTGAAAGCAGTCCAGAAATCACGCTGGCAAAGTGGAGATGGTAAAACCTGACTTACTTATGGAAGACACGTGCTTACGGCGCCGCAGGGCTCCGTGTGGGTGTAAACACACGTACCCAAGTGCTGAACTCGGGCTGGGGAGGGTCTGCCCAGTGCCGCAGCATTTGATGCCCGGAATTGGTGGGGGCTTCCTCGTTGTTGTCCGTTAAACGCTGGCGGTTTGCTGCGCTCTGGTGGCTCTTTCCTGACAGCCTTGTGCTGTTGCTGGAGAGGCCGAGGCCTCTTGGGCAGAGTGAAGGGCTTCCTCCAGGTGCTCCCATCTGCTCCTCCGTGTGTTGGGTTTGATGGGGGCTGGGGGGGGTTGGTGTTCATTATTAATTGCTGATTAGTGCAGGGAGATTTGGGGTTTTTTGCAAAACAGAGAGTTTCCTGAATGAAAAGGCTGGGGCTGACTGCCCTCGCTTCTTTGTTTGAAGGAACAGCCCTCAAAGTGTCTTGGATTCGGGTATTTCTGTATGCCTCGCTTCCTTTGCCTCGATTTCCCCAACTCAGTCTAGCCCCTGTAGCAGAGGGGGACTTGGAGTGGGCCTGGAGGCAGCACTGCCTGGTGAGCCCTGCTCCCAGGAGGATCTGCCTGCCTTCTGGTCGCTGTGGAGGGGACTGGGCGGCTGGCTGAGCTGTGGTCCTGCCTATCATGAGGCAGGGGTCAGGTCAGCAGAACCTCATGTCCCACTGCCGTGGGAAATGATGGTCCTTTCTGCAGCAGCTGAGGGGAAGGGTTTGTTTCTGCTGCTCCATTGCCTGTTTCTGAGTTCAGAAACAACAGGACGATGTGGTGCTTGTGGGCTGATCTCTGGATGTGGGGAAGGAGGTAGACAGCAGGGCTCTGTTCTGTCCCTGAGGGCAGCGACGGGGGTGTCTGGGCTCAGGAAACCATCGCCCAGGTACTCAGTGAGTACAGAGAGGAAGTTGGCGTCAGATTAATTGGAAAAAGCTTCCGTGTGGCCAAGGAGGACGCTGATCCGATGGGGTGGAGTTGGAAGGTTGTCAGAGGGGAAGGGCGGTTGTTCCCGGAACCCCAAAGGCTGGTGCCCTGAGCTGAGCAGCAGTGCTGTGTTAGCTGTACCGGGACGGACGGCCCCAGGCTGTGGGGGGGAG
>NW_010393788.1:63645-66359 GCF_000710305.1 Buceros rhinoceros silvestris | reverse complement strand
AGCGGTGCTGTGTTAGCGGTACCGGGACGGACGGCCCCAGGCTATGGGGGGGGGTGGTGGGGGGGTGTTCTGTTTGGTGGTGCTCGTGTTTGTTTAGTTTTTGAAAAACTAAGGAAGAATCACTTCTGGATAAAGCCCTGGGCCGTCTTAATACTCCTGCTGTGTGCGGGTGGAATGAGTGACATCCCTCGTGTCCTTGCCATGTGTCCTCTGTCGAGACCTCACTGCCGGTCAGCAGTGGTGTCCCCAGGGCTCAGTATTTGGGGCTGTTCTCCCTGACCTCCTGATCAGTGATCGGGACAGGCTGGATGGATGGGCTGAGGTCGGTGCTGTGAGGCTCAACAAGGCCGAGGGCTGGTCCTGCACCTGCGCCACAACAAGCTGCTGCAGAACTGGCCCAACCCTTTCGGCAAAGTGGTGTTTCTACTGGAACTGCTGCAAGGGTTTACAGACACGGCGGGAGCCGCCTCCCGCTGGTCCCGGGGCTGCTGTCGTGGTGGGGGGGTGGAGGGGGCTGTTTGAGGGGGGGTGCTCTGTTGGTTTCTGAGCTGGCTCTGCTGTCTGGTTGCTGGGGGTGTCTTTAACACAGTTTTCTGTCGCTGTGGGCATCCTTCTGGTGTCAGCCAGGAGTGACTGGGTTGGTCCAAGGACTCCGAGTGTTGCCCAGCGCAGAAACTGTGTAAATGGAGGTGTAGGTAGAAGGAGCCCTTTGGCTGTGACAGTTTAGGTTTGGAAGCGGGTTTCTGAGCTGGCTCTGCTGTCTGGTTGCTGGGGGTGTCTTTAACACAGTTTTCTGTCGCTGTGGGCATCCTTCTGGTGTCAGCCAGGAGTGACTGGGTTGGTCCAAGGACTCCGAGTGTTGCCCAGCGCAGAAACTGTGTAAATGGAGGTGTAGGTAGAAGGAGCCCTTTGGCTGTGACAGTTTAGGTTTGGAAGCGACTCTTCCCACTATTTCCTGCGTGTTACAAGGCTGTGAGACGGGGCAGGATTTCACCTTGTTTCTTTCCTCTGGCTGAGAAATTATCTGTAGTGGGCACTGGAAAAGTAGCAGTCTGGGCCAGGCTGGAAGGAGAACTCTGTGATTTCGGGCCAAATAATAACTAGAAGATGTGGCTGGACATCCTTGGGAAAACTATCAATACAGATTTGTACCTGACTTCTCGGACCCTGGCACCAATCCGTGCTGAAGAGCCGCGTTTAACAGTAAAACTAGAAATAATAGCTATTTCTGGGGGCGCTGGGTAGGTGGGAATGGTGACGATAGCCCGGCCAAGGACCCGCAGGGGCAGTGAGAGCACGAGCCGTTGCGTCTACATTTACCACTTGTACATTTTTATTGAGTTAAATCAGCCATTGTACACATCGCAGCTATGTATTGTTAGTGTGGTATTTTAAATTGTAACTAATACATGCCCTCATAGATATATTCAATTAGTGTTATCACCATGGGAACAAGATGCTGAGTCGTCAACTGAAAATTCACTTCTTCTCACAGTATTCAAGTTCTCGGATAACACAGCAAAAAAAACCAAAATAAGAGGTGAACAACCATTATGCTGTTACACAGAACATCATCTGCACCGCAAGTTACACAACAGAAATGCATTTCTTAGAGCCCCTCCTTGGAGACCATCCTGTGCTGTCTGGGACAGTGTGGAAGCCACAATGTGCTGGGGAATGTTTCATCGTGGCTCTCGGTAGGTTTGGCTGCCAAAACACTTCTTTCCTTACCTTTTTTCCTCCCGCCTGCCCAAGAAGTGGTGTTTTGCCTGCAGGAACTCCCCCAGGGTGTTCTCGTGCTTTTGGCATCGTTACCTTAATGAGGAAGTGCCCTTGTTCTGAGCACTGAGTGAGTTGATAAAATAAAAACCAAAACAAACAGCCCTAATAACCATGGCAGGCCAGAGAAGCTTGGAAAAGGAATTACTGCTAGAGGAGGGGAGATGTTCTACGCTGGGTTTGAGTGTGCTGGTACAAAAATCAAATAGCTGCTGAAAAAGGTGTAGGGTGTGTGTTTCGTGTGCTAAACCGTGACGGGGCTCCCTCCGGTAAAGGGTACGGCGTAGCGCAGCCCCAGTGTCTGACCTCCGTGTTCCCTTGTTTGAAAACAAAAGTGCAGGCATGCTGTCGTGGTTGTCAGGGGTTGGCTTAGAAATATATATATTATATATATAGACAGGTAACAAAATATGAACAGAAACTGGCTTCCGGGGGGCGGTGAGCGCTTTCTCCTGGAAAACCCCTTAGCTGGGAGGTAAAAACTGCTCGCTCAGTGCTGAGAGGGCTGACAGGCCGAGATGGCCAGAGGAGGGTTGGGGTTTGACCTTCAAATGCCACATGCGTGGGTCGGGAAAGGGGCGCTGCTGAAAGAACACAGGGAATTAATTCTTCTCCTGGTGGAGCGGGTCAGTCTTTCTCCCATCGCTACCGACAGTGCAGTGGCCAGCAGGAAGCGGCGCCCGTCAGACGGTGCGGCGCGCTAAGCGGTGACGAAACCAGGGTCTAGGGTCGTTAGAATGGAAGGGGTCAGACGCCCTGCCAGGGGTTGGGATCTAAAAGGCTTTAGTGCTGTATGTGCCACAGAGCTGCTGGCGAGCTGGGTACCTAACGGGGTGTTCTCTTGTCCTGGCTGTCTTCTAGAAGCCGTGGAGGTGGCTGGCTGAGGGGCGGAGGAGCAGTGGGGGCCCCTGACAGCCGGGACCCGGGGAGACCAG
>NW_010393788.1:62279-63344 GCF_000710305.1 Buceros rhinoceros silvestris | reverse complement strand
AATAGAGCTCGTCAGCCACGAGGCGAAGGGTAGTGGCAGGCAGTGGCTGTTCTGCAGTCCCGTCAGTCCAAGTGCTCCAGCTATGTACAGGTGACGTGGTCGCTCCCTCCTTTACGATGTGTGTACAGTCACTTGAAGAGGCCTGTCAATGAGGTTGTCGTGACAGACGTGATGGTGTGAGGCTAGTCAGAAGCAAAGGGACGGCAGGGGGTGGCGGTGCTGGCACGTTCCCAGCACGGCGCAGAGACGACGGCTGGGTGGGCGGATCAATCATCCCGAAGGAAGGACGCTATCTTTGGTCACAAATTGGCTTACAGGGTAAAAAAAAAAAAAAATAACCAAAACCCCAAATCAAATTACAGGGAAGGGGGGAGGAAACAAATTCACTGCAT
Organism: Buceros rhinoceros silvestris; assembly: GCF_000710305.1. Taxonomy (NCBI): domain Eukaryota; kingdom Metazoa; phylum Chordata; class Aves; order Bucerotiformes; family Bucerotidae; genus Buceros; species Buceros rhinoceros. Next base: position 62,952 of record NW_010393788.1, on the reverse strand, counting down.
CCGCACCGGGAGAAATGGCAGCGTCTCCCCGGGATCGCGTGGGGAACCATGTCTATGCGGGACGGATGGTTACGTGGTGGTGCTGAGGGGGGCAGCTTCTCACTTGGCCTCCTGTTTCCAGCCCTCTGTGCAGAAGTGTCGTAGAAGCTGCTGGAGGTCGTGTTGGAGGTCATCCCGGGGTAGTGCTTCTGGCGTGTCTTCCAGCTCCTCTATGTGAACGCGTTGTCCATACCGATCCTTCATCACAGTCCTCTTCTGCGTGCTGGCTTTACTCAGCGTTGTCCTAAAACAAAAGAAAGAGATGAGAACAGTGTCCCGAGAAGCCCACAGTACCTGAAGGTGTTTTTACAAACGCAGCTTTTCAGCTGCAGTTTGTTCTTAGAGGAACTGGAGCTGGCTGAAGAGGTCAGGCGCTTGCACTGACCACAGCAGACACGGCTGCTTTAACGGGCTTTCCCCATGTGAACTAGTGGCGTCAGCGTAGGAAATGCAGGGTCGTGCTGGTGGAACGCAGGGCTTGAGATGCGCAGCAAAGCCAGGCTGTAAGACACGACGCACAAGCTGTGCCGAAGGTCCCACAAGCCTTTCCTGGGGGCTGTACCGGACTCCAGCAGACGAGCGGTCCCGCACAGCAGTCGCTGAAGCGGACTGGCTCCCCGCTTGCAGCCCGGGG
>NW_010393788.1:56926-62199 GCF_000710305.1 Buceros rhinoceros silvestris | reverse complement strand
TCCCCGCCAGCCGGTGCAACAGTGTGATGCTCTAGTGTCCTGAACTCGGAGCATCCTTGTGCCACCACTCCGCTGGGCCAAACCGGTCTGGGCGTCACATCACAGCCTGTGAAGCCCCCGTCTGCCCAGGGGGTTCCTACAGATGCTGACAGTGGCTTTACTGCCCCAACAGCCACCGCTGACCCAAGCGGTCTGGGGGAAAGGGGTGCCAAAGATTCACCCCGAGTCCTCTCAAAGGTGGAGCTCGCTGGCGCGCACATCCCTCCCTGTCACACACAGGGTTAGTTGTAACCTTTAGTACCTTGCAAATCACTTCAGCCCACTCACTGGTTAGGAGTGTGTTAGTCCTGTTGTAGGAGCACTTCACGGGCATGCCAAGCCAAACCTTTTAATAACTGATCCATCCTCCTTCACGATTTCGTTCTCTACTAAAGCGGGGAGCTGGACTTTCATTTGGTTACCTGTATAGCTCAGAGCCTCGGATTAAAACAAACCTCACATTACAATAAAACCCCAGCACCTGGGACAGGCGCTAACTGCTGGTGCTCGCACCCTAGCGCTCTCTACTAATGGAGCGGAATGCTCAGAAAACAAACAGGCAGACAAGCGAGAGCAGCCTCTGCCTGCCACGCGTGTTCTCCAAACACACCCGGGGGTTACAGCTTCCTGTCCGGCATCGATCTGTTTTACTACTGCTGGTGCTGAGGTGTGTTGTGGTGCCTGCTTTCAGCTTGGCACAGCCCAGCTCCTGAGGTGCTGTGACTTTCCTCTTGGCTGGAGGTGGCTTTGTCTGGGGTGTTTCCCCAGGCTCCTTGACTTGCTGAACTAGAAGCCGCAAACTGGGGGAAGATGTGTTACTTCCCAGGCTGCTGCGGTGAACCTCTACGGGGCAGGTTTTGCCGCTTGGCCTGTTCCTGTCAGGGGGATGGAGGGATCTGGCTGCCGGGCTGAGAGCTGTACTGGGAGACCTGGCATCTCCATCTAACAGCTCGGCACTCGTTGTCTTCCTTGGCCCGGCAGAGAACACCCAGAGCGGGACGGGACACTGTTGCAGCTGGGTGTTCATACACTATTCTGTCAAATACCAAACCAGCCAAGGAGCTGTGTGGTGTCTGCTGGCACAAACCTCGTGTCCAGGTGAACCTTTTGGGTGTCTGTTACACGTGTCACTCAAAGGGACAGTAAAAAGGATTACAGGCAGGAAGGGTGCCAGTGAGCTTGGCAGCTCGCTCTTCTTCCCTTCAGAGGACAAATCCATCGCCGTCCCCCGAGGGGACTGCATGGTATCGGGTTTTAAAGCGAGCTTTGCGGGGGGAGCAGGAGTGGACGGTAGCAGTAACCACCCCCATGGCTGGGAACAACTGCACCAAAACCCTCCGTGGGCTTGTTTAGAACTTTGATGTGTGTCCCAGCTGATTCCGTCACACTGGCATCCCGCACACACCCCTCAGTCCTTCTGTGACCCCGCTGAGGGTATCAGTGGAGGTTCAGAGGCGGTAGCTGGGTATGACGCTGCACCACAAAGTGTTCTCTAGAGTACACTGTGTCCCCAGGCGTGTTGTGACAGTTGTTCTAATGTGTTTTAAGTCGTTCTTACCTCTTCGAAGTCCTCTTTGGCTGATGGAAGGTCAGTAGCGAAGCGAGGGTCCCCCAGGTGTTTCTCCGTTCTCTCTCCCTGCACCACAGTGGTCTTGATGACTTTGCTGACCTTCCGGCCTTCCACTGGTTCAGACTGGAACTGGGAGGCACTAGGCAACGCAGCGGGCTCAGCCAGGGTCACCTGTTGGGTTAGAGAGCAGGGAGACACTGGGTGTGAAATACCTAGCGGAGGCTCATGAAGCTCGTAGTGACTTTGTCCTTCCTCCTGCCTGGTGGCCTGTGGGCAACAGGAGTACCAGCAGTGTCTGTGTCTGCCTGTCAACAGAGCGAGCGTGTGTTGTGTTTCCAGCAAGGTGAAGCAGTTAAGCCACATAGCAAGGGGACCTCTTGCTGCGCTCTCATGAGTAGTAAGAATCAGTATCTGTATCTTAATGTGAAGATAGTCCTGAGACAGGGTCACGCTTGTAAACCCAAGAACTCTGCCCAGAGCCTCAGGCCAGACGATTAGGATACCATGGGAAACCAGGGTGTTATGGGGCAAGACATGAACCTAACGTCTGTGGGTTCTGTTTGCTGAAGAGCAGCTCTGGTCAGCTGTCCGGAGTTTGGCCAAACAGCTGGACAGCCCCAGCCCCTGGGATTGTCACTGCCAGCCTGATGTCATGCCTGGGGCGTGTGTAAGGACGTGGCTGGAGGGCTGTGGGTGAACCGAGGCAGAGAAAGACACCGCGTGGTGTCATTGTGGGGAAGGTGGAACTACTCAGTACACTGATGATGTCCTGCTGCTTGGAACCATCGCACCAGCAGACCCGACTGACCTCTGTCTGCTCGCTGCCGCTCTTCAGCACTACCCGTTTTACGACTTTGGAATAGGCATCGCCTTCCTCGACAGTGAGAGGCTTCTGAGGCGCTCCGTGCACGAGGACTTCCTCCTGCTCAGCACCGTCTGGAGAAACGTATCGCCGGATGATCTTCCGAGTGACCTAAGGAACAGAACAGCTTCGTGAGTACTTTGTGACCCTTGTGCTGCGCAAACTGAAGTGTGCGTGCAGATAGGGGTGCTCAGGAGCCTGGTCGGGCACAGCCGAGGGGCAGCGCTGAAGATAAGGGTACAGGTCGGTGCCTCCTGCAGACCCAGCTCTGCGTTAGTTTCAAACATAGTCCTAGATAAAATTGTGTGTTGGGGAGGTGGGGGTGGTTTTACAGGGTGTTTAAAAAAAGGATCGTTTCTCTCAGAAACGAGCATTGATGTGGAATTGTCATTAAAATGGGAAAATAAACTGTCATGTGAAGTGAAACTGAACACACGAAGATGTTGTGAATAAAGTCACTCTTCAGGTGTTGGAATCTCCTGTGCAGAAATTCTGGTTCACGCTCTTCATGAAACAAAACCACCCCCACTGGGGTACGTGTGTGGCTCCCTCCCCTGAGCGGGGTGTATCTATCTGGCAATACCTTCTTGACCACTGTGTGGCCGTGTTCGTCTGTGTACTGCTCCTCTGTGACTGTTTCTGGTGGCATGTCAGGCATACTGTCAGCCTGCGTGACAAAGAACAGAGCGTTATGGAGCAGGGGAACTGGTGAGGGGGCAGGTCACCGGAACCAAGCGGTTGTAAAATTGGTTAAAGAGGGAAATAAAAAATTGAGATGTGTTTGTTAGGAAATGTGGAGTAGGAAGAAACACATGGAAACACATGCACAGAGAAGCGATGTCACGGGGCACATGTTAGCTGACTGCGTTGGGTGGGGGGCTGTTGTCCCCCTCCTCCTCATCCGGCGTCCAATGGAACGTGGGGTGGGGTTAGCAGTATGAGTACACTCCTCCCTTCCAGCACAGGGAGGGGAAGGGCTTATGCAGTGGCCATGCGTGGCGTGGGAGCAATCCCAGCGCAGGGGCTGTCCCGGTAGCACACCAGAAGGTGTCACCAGTGCCTCGTCACAGCAGGCAATCGTTCAACACTCGGTACCTGGATAATGACCCGGCGACGAACAACCCTGGTAGTGACCATCTCGTCCTCGTCGGAGCTGCACTCCAGCGCACCTAACTCCTGGGCTAACTCCTGGTGGAAGCAGGGAAGGCAGTGCTCTGATGCAGGGGTACTAGCTGTACTTCCTACTGGGGTCTGTAAAGCCACTGTCCTGGCTGGAAAAGTCTTGCTCTTAAAGATGTTAATGGTGAAATACTGATGTGGGGCGGGAGGCTTTGGCCACTGGACTGCAGCTGGAGTGTTCATGAGCTCCTTGAAAAAAAGAGGGATGAACCTTTGGGGCACCTGCTGCGTAAGGCTGCTACCGTGCCCAGAGTTGCCAAGGAGATGACTGTAAGTAGAGAGCCTGAAGGGAGCTGCGCTAACAGCTCTGTGTGCAGGGGTAAACGCGGGGGTATCTGCAACAGATGTGCTTGGGATTGTACGGGGGATGGCTCCTCTGACAGGCCTGGCTCTCCCAGAGGACGTGTGACAGTGTGATTGTGTCTGCAATTGGACGTATTGTGTGTAACTTGCAATGGGACCTGCAAGGGAGGGCTCACGAGTGTCTGAAACGCCGCGGGATGGGGGAGGGTACTGTGACCGGTCTAATGGAAGGTGTCTGGAAGGGAAAGGAGAGCTGTGTCGGCATGTGGGCTTGTACTGGCTTTCCAGTGGTGTGGGGGGGTTGTATCTCCATTTGCAAGGGCATTGAGAGGGCTGTGACGACTCTGTGTGTAACCATGGTGGCAATGGCTGTATTGGCATGTGCTTCAAAGGGATTTGTCAGGCTGCCATGCCGAGGACAAGAATGAAGGGTCTTCTTTCCTTTCCACCCCAGTATTGTTTCTGTACGTGCTCTGCCTTCTGCCCTGCTGTCCTTCTCCAAGCACTGTTCCCTACCCTGGGTGTGTGATGGGGAGAAGGGGCTAACAAAGGCAGCTTTCTTCCTTACCGTTTCTATTGATTCATTGTCATCGCCTCGTCCCCACTTTTCTGCCGTCTCCTCCGCAGACTCCACGATCAGTAGGCTACGTCTCCTTCCAGGGAGCTCATCCTGCTGTAGCTGGGGGTCCTCGGGCTCTTGGATGATGGGAGAGTCCCCTCTGTGAGCCGGTGGTGGGAGCTGTGAGGATGGTTTTTCTCTCTCTGCCACGCTGGAGGGTGCAGACGTTCCACTTGCTGGTTTTCCAGTCCCAGCTGCTGGATCTGTTCCTGGAGCCGTGACCCTGTGAATTACAGGTGCAAGGGAAGTTACTGCCCTGGAGGAGAGGCGCACGGCCGGGAACAGCTCACCCACCCTACCCACTGCCGGAGGACGCTGTACCCACCGGAGAAGCCGGGGGCTGGGCTGGGAGGTCTGGATGGCTGCTCGGCCACTGTTCAGCGGCGGCTTGAGGGAGGGCTGGTAGCTGCGCTCTACATCACTTCTCTCTTCTGGGACTTTATTTCTTGTTGTGATATTCCTTTGCATTATGCTTTATTATTGTTGTTTTACTTAGTTATGTAATCTATTTAATAAAGGGCTCTTATCTCAAGCTCTGAGCTTTACTTTTCCCCTAGTTTTTCACCCCAGGGCACAGGAACGGTGAAGCCTTGTTGCCTGGGCTTAAACCCCAATAGCTCTGCTGTCCCTCAACGTGCCAGTGTCTCTCTTTCCGGGGACTGGGACTGGCTTGCTCCATTACACTCTGTCAGGCACCAAGA
>NW_010393788.1:54519-56816 GCF_000710305.1 Buceros rhinoceros silvestris | reverse complement strand
AGCAGGCATGAGAAGCTGACTGGAGAAGAGCCCAACAGCTCTGTGCATTTCTGGAGCCCCATGAACTAATAGAAATTTAGATATTTTTGTTTGTTTGTTTGTTAACATTGTTTTGAGGGCGGGCATGAATGCCAGTTAACACTGGGTAATGAGCATGATTGGTAATTAATGAGCAGGAAACACAGCAGACTCCAGCCAGGGACAAGTCCCATAACTAATATTATATATATGTGTGTATTAGAGCAAATATTCTAGGAACAGCGCACAGGAGTGAGAGACCAGCCCCAGCAGTGCCTGATCCCACAGGGCCACGTGCGATGCCACAGAGCAGCGAGAGCCTGGTCCACACAGGGTCCGTTTGGGCCTTGGCACACTTACAAACGTTCCTGGTGTGAAGCAGATGATTTTTCTGGTGAATCTTGGGGTTTCCCTGAGATTTCAACTTCTGCGTGGTCCTTGTGTGCTTGTCTCAGGAGCTCAGCCATGGGTGGTTCTGCCTCACTCCTGGGAGTGCTGTCCTGGAAAGGAGAATAACTGGCAGACACGTCTTCCTCCGAGACGATGGGAGGGTGCTCCGTTGGCTCGCTGTCTTTACACTGCCTATGGTGTTCGTCCCTCTTAGGTCGTGACCTATACAGTTCATCGGGCAGTGCAGAAAACCCTGTGAAAAACACAGAGAGGAGGAACATCAGTCATTCAGCACTAAGTGAAGGATGTCAAAGTACCATGTCCAGAAAAGAGCGTTATTTATTTCACATCGTTTGGAGGTGTTTCTTCAGGTTACAACCATTAATCATCTCCACTACTGAGCTGTTAAGCTGCAGCCATCCCACATCACAGCAGAATCACAGCAGCCTAGATACCTGAATCCAAAGGGTTTTCCCCAAGCACGGAGTAGCTTTTCTTCTTTTACAACTAACTCTCTGTCAAATGCTAATGCAACCTTCTTACCTTTTCTGAAAGTACTTGTGTAAGGGGAAAAAAAAATAAACCCAACCAACTGGCCATAAGCCTCTGCGGCACCTTCTGACCACCTTCCTTATCCGTGCTGTCGAAAAGGAGACCCTAGTGCTCTGTCTATCCATCATAAGCGTGAACGGCCTCAGAAGAGCAGCGTCACTGGGACCCCCCCCACCCCGGAGAGGTTACCTTCGCTGTGGTCCAGCCCCATCATCTGCTCAATCTCTGCGTACGTGCGAGTGCCATGGCCCGGCGTGGAGTCTATGCCGCTGGTCTCCATCAGGTGAACGATGTCCATGCGGTTGATTTTTGTAAGACACTGGGTAAGGTTTATATCTGCGGCATTAGAACGACACAGTGTGTGAAACCCTGTTCAGAACCACGCACGCACTCTTCCCCGTTTCCCAGGCAAAGGACAGAGAGGGACAATAGGACACCGTGAGTCAAGAACAGCTGTGCCTAGAAGCACTGCTTCAAACCGAAATCTAACAGGAGGGCTGCCTGTAAAATTAGAGCCCTTCCTGGCTTTCCCGTTAGCAAATTCCTTCGTCCCCGAACAGTTTTCAGTTTGGGAAGAGGCAGCCTCGGTGCTGGTCCCCTCTTTCTTTGCTGTAACATCTTCTGCCTTGCCCTCCACAGAACAACACAAGACACAACTCCTCCTCTTCTCAGAGAATCCTGTGACAGGCCGCGTTACCCAGACCAGCTTTAAACCAAGCTGGGTTGGCCCTGTGGTGATTGACTGACTCTTTCCAGAGCCTGAACTGTACCCAGATGTTCTGCTGGTGCGTCTAACACACGTGTCGCCTCAGCTGACCAACTGGGGGCAGGTCAGCAGACCGTAACTGGACACAAACCTGTTGCGTGCTTCCCGTCCCTTTCCAGCCAGTACTTGAGGAGGGCATGGCTCTGGTCTTGGAGTGAATTGGGATTTTCAATTCGGATCTGGTGAATTTGCTCTTCGGTGAAATCCAGTTCTCTCGCCAGCTCTGAAAAAAGAAATCCATCTCTGTCACGACAGCCTTGTCTTTCTCCCCCCTTACACTGTCGGCAGCCAAGGGGATCACGAACAGATCTGAAAAGTTGAATAGGTCAGAAACTTTGGTCTGGCATTTTATAGGGCTAGATAAAAGCACAATAAATACTGCTACTGCCCAGGACGTGTTTCACTGAAACAAAGAAAATGTCTAGGAACTACAGCTGAAAAAAAAGTAAACCTGGTTAACTAACTAACTGCTGCAACTGTCAACTTCACCAAACACAGCTGAAATCGAACCCCAGCTAGTCAAGGAAGTCCGAACAAAAAAAAAAAAAACAAACCTCAATTTACCCCACCC